>NW_027421666.1:0-8907 GCF_009905375.1 Apium graveolens
TTAGAAATTTTCAACTGATTTCAGTGGCTTTTAGCTAAATTCTATCATTTTTGGTCGAATTTAGTAAAAAAAATTTGGTGCATTTTCTTTAGCGGCAAATTTATTATTTTCAATCATTTTAAAAAAAGGCGGGATATTTCACGCCCAAATCATTTACTAAATTCGACCAAAAATCGTGGAATTTATTTTCCAAAATTCAAGTTATTAGCGAAAGTTTCCCCCCTTTTTTGGCAGAGTACTAAATTCGACCGAATAAAAAATCGGTCGAATTTAGCTAAATTCGACCGAATAAAAAATCGAATTTAGCTAAATTCGACCGAATAAAAAATCGTGGAATTTAGCTGCTAAATTCGACCGATTAAAAACGATTTCTCCTTAATTCGACCGTAAATGGTTGCATTTACCCGTGCCTCTTAAATTCGATCAAATACGGTATAATTTAGCCGCAGTCGTTTTTAGTTGGTCGAAAATACCCTTACTTTCTTATAGTTTCACCATGATAACACCTATTTGGAACAACTCGATGACGATATTGATAGCACAATGACGCCGCACGAAGTTATTGAATATCTAATCTTGAAGATGCTTATAGATTTTATAATCATTTTTCATTATTAAAGGGTTTTTTCAATTTATAGGTCGAAAGTGAGTGGCAAGATAATTAGGATTAAGTTTTGTTTAAGAAAAAGGGTTTTGAATATCTGAATGATAAGAGATAGGCGGACAAAAAAGGAAAAATAAGAGAAAAGAAGGAAAATATATTAAACAACCGAGAAATGAAAGATAAGTGTAAAGCTAAGTTAGTTGTTCATGTAGGTGCCAAGGGTGTATGGAAGGTAAAATTTTTAATGATAATCACAATTATGAGATGATTATATCTCCAAATAAGAATATCAAACTAAGATCACATGATAAATCACATGATAAATCCCATAAGAATTCAACTTGTAAAAATCTAATGGATCAATATCATAGTGTTGGCATTGAACCTACTACAATATCCAGACTTATCAATGTAAACTCAGGTGGCAGTGCAGGTATTGTAACTTCATAATAGTGCGTTAATTATTTAAGAACTAAAAGAAAGAATACTATTGGAAAAGAATGCACGGTTGTTATTCAAAAATTTATGGAACAGGCTAAAGATCCAGGATTTTTATTATGCTATTGAGATTACCGAGGATCAAGTTTGTTGTAGCGTCTTTTGGGCTGATGGTAGAGCCATAAAATCATATATAGAGTTTTGTGTTGTAATTATATGTGTTATTACATATAGATGAATTATTTTTCGATGCCTTTTGCTATGTTTACTGGTGTAAACCACAATAAACAATCCCATCTATTTGGGTGTGTGAATATAACCAGAGAAGGAGTTGTGCAGTAGCACTAGCATGCAACTTATTAAAGTAGCATGGAACATACTACAAAGCTATACATGAGTCCAATATTATGTACCCACTAGAAATAGCTTCATATTCCATTTTTCTTCTTATTATAACTTAAAATGTCATATGTGAAACAAATACTACCAAGTTGATAAAGAAATCAAATATGCAATTCAAACATAATTAGAGGAGAAAATTGGTAGATAGAGAAATATTCTGCCTCACAATTGGCAAAATGAATCTAGATTCGAAGGTAAAACTTGTACATGGGCAAATATACAAATGGCGAACTGCTAATTCTGACCAAGCAGGAAAAGGCAGTTGTTTTAGGCATTCCAAAAGGTTCGGCTCTCAGAATGTTCCGGTACTAGACTTTCCAAGAAGCATTTATATACTAATATTAAATGAAAATTGAAAATGAATGAGGTTCCGCGAGTGATTATAATAAACTTCACCTAAATTAGTTTTCTCCTCTACATCTCATATATGGTCAAGTATCGTCACTGAGACGGGCTAAGATATGTCAGCTAATGGTAATTAGAAACCCATGCCACCCATGCCACCTCCTGGTGCTCACATTTACTTGTCATCATTTGGAAGTTGTAGTCAACAAAGAGGAGACACTACATAGTCACAGAACACATATAAATTATCAAGTTAAAAAAGAAACAACTTCTTGATAATTTAAACTATTTACCATTTAGTTTATATATATTTTAAAAAGAAAAACTAATTCACCTTGCAGCATCTACCAAAGTAGTCCTAATGATCTTCAATTGGTCTATGATTCCAGCTTTAACCATGTCCACATATGCACCTAGTACAAAAGAGCAACACAAAGCAAAAACAAATGGCAACGCTAAAAATGATTCAGCAACACATATATGCAGTTCTTACAAAACCGGAGGGTGGAAAGAAACCTTTAGCAGCAGCATATATATATCCAAGATCGGGATCATCCTGCTCCAGAAGTTTACCCACCACAACAGCTCCCTCAAGTCCAACATTGGAAACAATTGTATGCACAGGTGCCTAAACAAGACATTCTCGCGTTATCATTTCACTTCTGATAATTTATAGGCATCCCAACCTAAACTTTCTGAAAGTTCAACTTATCACAACCTTAGATACCAGAACATTAAATATCTGAGTTTATTCAACTACTTTTCAGGTATTATTTAACAATGTCCGGCATAATTGAGTAACCAAATATCACAAAGTTCCTCTTGCAAACCGACTTTTTCCATGGCCTTGGTAATAACTTCCCCAATTTCTCTATCTCTGTTTGCTGATATTGTGCCAACCTTTTAAAAACACGACAAACTATGAATATTTCAGTCAATGTATAATTGCTCTCTTAGTCTTAACGTGTATATTAATATGACAAGTTAACAAACAAATATTAAATACAATAATCCTTGGAGCTAAGAAAACAAAAGCGGGGCTATTTCCTCAAATGTGCTAATCATCCGTGTTCGGCTCTTCAAGTTTGTGACAACAGCATCAACAGCCATATTGATTCCACGTCTGAGATCCATTGTGTTCATTCCTGCTGCCAGAGATTTTCACCCCTCTGAGTATATTGCACCAGTGAGGATTGTTGCACAGGTGTACCTGTAGACATGTAAAAAGGAGCATTGTACCATTAGTTATACTTACTCAAGACCTAATAATAGTCAGGATTTCAATCAAATAAAATTCTCTCTCAAGGAGCATTATTTGCTTTCAAATAACCTAGTCAACTTATATAAAATCATACCATCCCAGCTATGCAACCTTCTTTACAAGGCTAGCACAAACATTCTTTACTCTATCCTTGACTCGATACTATTTGCAATAGTGACACCATCTTTGGTCACTTTGAGAGCCCTCTAACAATATCCTTGAGTGGTTTCTTCATTTTTTTTATTTATCTATATCTGCAAGTTCTTGCTTGATGACCAACTCAAACTCACTGAAATTTACTCCATATGCCTTGAACAAAGGTGCATCAACTTTTCTCATCATAACTAGGACAACCTGATCTGCAATTGCTTTACCTTTGTCACTTTCATTTTTCTTATTGTTGTTCAAGGCATTATAGTCCAAACCAATAGCTATATTAGCACATGGTTTGTTTTTCTTATGATATTGTCCAACCAACTTAGATGCATTCCTGAAACACTTCAATTTCACCTCATTTTTCTTTAATTTTTCCCAAAACACAGCTTCAATTTCACTAGCACACTTGAGCTTGTTTTGCATATATTCATTATCTTACTTGACTGTTTCAAGCTCTGCAAGCTGCAGCTCCAATTCTTGCATTTCAATCTCAAGCTTCTCATTTGTCTTTGACAGTCTACTAATTTCCTCAGTAGATGCCACCATGCTTGTGTGGATATGAAACATCTCTACACTCATCTTGTCAACAGTTTCTTTATATTGGCTTATATTTAAATCAATGGTAGTTAGAGTTAGTACCTTTGATTTTAATGAGGATGATTCTCCTTTCTCAAGAGCCATAAGTGCATAATTTTCAAATTCTTCATTCTGATCAGTGGCATCCCAACTCTTACCTTTAGCTATGTAAGCATTTCCCTGTTGTTTCTTTAAGAGAGCTTCATGCTTTACTTCCAATTCCAGATAGGTTTTATCTTTCTTCACTTTCATTGGTTTCCTGCACTTAGTTGCTAACTGGCCCAACTCATTACATTTAAAGCATCTTATTTTTGATTTGTCAATAGATCCATTTTTGTAGCCACCTTTGTTAGCCGAGTTAAACTGAGTTTTTTATTTCTAGTTGTTGCTATTTGAGAATTGTCCCTTGTTCTTGAAAAAGCTTGGCTTTTTAACCCTGATATCAGAGAATTTTCTAGCCAGGTAAGCCATTGATTGATTCATCTCATCTATCTCATCAAGGGTGTTATTCATATTCCTCTAGCTCCAAAATAACTTGTTTCTGAGGTCCCTTGTTGGTTTTCTCAACAACATGAATGACTATTTTGAGCATCTTGTTCATCTTCACTTGCTTCACTGTCATTGACCATTAAGGCATTGGATCCATCAACACATGTCCTTGGTTTGCCTTCAATGACTTTCTTTATAACATCTCAAGCTCATATATTTTCAAGATCCCATATAAGGCTTCCAGTGTCATTCTTCTCAAGTCTCTTCCTTCTCTAAGAGCTGATATTTTATGTTCAAGGTGGTTAGGAGGGGCTAGCAAAAAATTTAGGTTAACTTCCTCAGCTTCATAATATTTATCATGAAGTTGCAAGTCATTAATCAGTTTACTGAATCTTCCAAAAACTTCAATAGTTTCTTCTTTAGGTTTAGCCATGAAACTTTCATACTGAGACACCAGTATTCTCCTTTGATTAGATCTTACTTCCTCTGTACCCTCACAAAGAATTTCTATCTTTTCCCAACTCTGTTTAGCTGTGTCACAGTTGACAATATTGGTGTACATAAAATTTTCAAGTGACTCTATCAGTATTAGTTACAAGCCACTTTCCATATAAACCTTTTCCTTTTCAGGCTTTGTGTATTTTGAGGGGTCTGTAGGGGCATGTTAGGTCTGTAATCAACTGTAGAGGGAGTGAATATAATTTATCCAAATAATTCGACAAAGCTTCAACAGAATCAAGAGTTTTTATATTAACTAGTAAAAACTGATTACAAATACTCTCTCAAAATGATGAACAAATATCATTGAGAGTGTTATGTTATGCGAATGATATAATAATGTTCACAATTCTTATAGCATGAACCAAATATGTACTTTATATAGAGCACAGCTACACAATCAAATATGGAATCCTATTCAATTATAATAAGAAACCTATCCATATATGATTGCTTCTGAGATAAAGTCCTTCATCGCCTTGAATTCCTACTTTCCTTTTCCTCCTTGAATATCTACTGATATGAAAAATCCTGATGACATATCATCTGTTGATCATCAAGTACTGATATAACTACTGATGACGTCACTCTTCAGCAAATACTGATATAAGTCCTGATAAAAACTTCAGATAGTTTCTGTCAAGATATCATTAATTATATCTAACAAGGCATAATGAGCTGGAATGACCATGTCTCCATCAACAAATTCATCAACCCTTTCCATGGGAATAGAAGCCATTCTTGAGAATCTGGATGTACATAGGGTTGGCCATCCTTATGAACAGCATCATCTTTTTCTTCCAAAATGTATAGTTGATTTTATCAAAGGCTAGTATTTTGATACTTCTTATCTTTTGTGCACTCATTCTTCCAAGATCTTTATCTGTTTACTTTCAAATTTCGCTCTGATTGTAATATCCATGATATGGCGTGTAATTATTTTTGTCAATAATATTATGTGATTATTATATGAATTTTGGTGAATTTTCTGTTAATTGGTGTTTGTGTTTGGGTGTTTATATGTGGTAAAATTTGAGAATTTTAATTTCTATATGTCTAAAATAAAGTATAGATAATTTGATATTTTTTTTATTAATTTATATGTTATTATATGATTTTATAAAGGATTTATAGATTTAATAAATTATTTTTCAGATTAATTATAAGTTATTTTGCATAATTGGGAATTATCCAACTTCAATCGTTTTTATGTTTTTACTCGAAGTCTCAGGAAAATTCCTTTCTAACCTAATTTGATTATTCCGAGCATTTTCCATTTTGACTTTTTCGATCTGGAGTACGGTTTTACCTGTACGGTTCCTAGTACAAATTTTACGATACTATTTTTGTTTCAGTAAACCGATAAAACCCGTATTTTCGAGAAACGGGATATTTTGATTAAACTATTATAATATCTTCTCGTAGTTCATGTAACCAAAGCGCTGAGACCAAGACTATATCTACAAAAATCCTGGTTTTGATAATTATCCTAAAACCGGTACCGGATTGGATCAGTTTTGTTAATACTTAGCTATTCAATATTCTATTTTTACATCCGATATCCAACGAGATACCAATATTTCGTAAATATAAATAGCCCTTACCATATTTTATTTTATATAGAATAACATAACTAAATAGGAAAAACAGATAATTATCCAGAGAAAACGTAATTATTAAAGGTGTTCTTCATCATCAAACCATCAAACGAAGGCGTTAACGAACTCGAATTGGAGCGTATGAGTACCGAAACGAAGGTCTTGTCGAGTAAAATCCATTTCCAGAACCCATACTACTGCAGAAATCACAGGGTAATTTATGGGATTTTATTTAAATTCGAATTAATTTCAATTAAATGAGGAATTTTTGAGTTTAATGTTGTTTGTATGATTTGATGTTTGCATGTTATAGAGGATTGAATTCTGAACACTTTGGTATATCATAATAGTGATTTGGAGTTCAATAACATGTTCAAAATTGAGTTTGATTCTGATAATTAAAATTAGGGTTTATAATTAGTTTGAATGTTCTTAATTGAATTTGGGCGTTTTTGATTCAAGGGTTATTAGTTGAATTGATTTATACCAGTAAATAGATCGTTTAAAGAGGAATCGATTGGTACTAGTTTGGAGACCGAAGGATAACGGGTTCGAGTTCGCCGGAGTTTTGAAACTTGCTGGCGGCGGAATTTTGATCGGATTTTCCAATCAAAATATATGTTGTTTGTCGAAAAAAATCGTGCAGATGTGTTTCTGGTATCGAGAAGAACAGGTCATGTTAATTTGGTGCGATTATGTGCAGTTTTACAGTTGGTCGGAAAAGCTCGAGGTCGTTGTTAATGGCGACCGCGGCGACCGCCGGCGAGACTACTGGGGAGGGTGGTAAATTACCAATTTGCCCCCGTATTTGTCAAACCATTATAAACAGATCCCTGTAGTTTGCAAACTTTGCAAAAAGAGGATTCTGTTTCCAAAATTTTCAAAAAATATATTTCCTATTTATTTTAATTTCAGAAAAAAAATTGATATTTAAAAATTTCAAAAATATTTATTTTAATTCGGAAAATTATTTTTAATTCAAAAATAAATTTGAATTATTTAATTAATTAATTTAGTTAATAATAAATTATTTAATTGGTAAATTAATATAAATATTAATTGATTAATTAGTTTAATAAAGTTATTAAATAATTTTAATTAATTATTTAATTAGATTTAATTATTTCTTTTGATTTAAAAATTCTGAAAAAATAGTTTCGAGCTTCAAAATATTATTTTAAATTATGTTCAAGACTTGATAATTATTAATAAATGATTTTAAAGTCAGATTCGTTATCTGAACCTTGTTAATTATCTATAAAATGATTTTTTGACCCGTTTTAATTCCGAAAAATGTTCAATAATTCGTATTAAATACCCGAAAAATCATTTTAAACCCGAAACTTCTTTGGAAAATATTTTCGTAGAATATCTTACGTGCAATGTGTTATGTGCTATTTGATTGATGTGTAATATGCATGTTTGTACATTGTTTGACGGTTTTCGTTATAACTTTCAATCCGTACGTCGGATTTGGGTTAAACAAAGGGTAGATAGAAGCTTATAGCGTCTACGTGACGATTAGAATAAGATGAGAATAGTATTGATAGATACTTGTAATGTCTAGCAGAGGAATCGAGGCATAGAAAGGGAAAGCAAATGGTCAGTGAGTAAGAATTGATAGACGTGTGCAAGTAAAGTGAAGGTCAATCAAGATAAGGCAAGTATCTCTGAACTCTCTTTTGATATGTATTCAGAATTGTCATGTTTTATATTGCAAGTTCTTTGAATTACTTACCCTTGAACCCTAATTACCTCAATTGATATTTGAGCCGTAAGCCTTATTCTTTATAAACATTACTTGTTGGATTCCCAGATACGAACCATATATATTGATACTACTCTACCAACACAATTATATCATACCATGATTATCGAAATGGGTTTATTTAACGTACAAACATTCATACCTTCTTCAGTACCTTGTTATACCTTTATGGTGCCAATCCCTATGCTTTGAGACAAATATCTTGTAATTATTGTTTATGATTTTATTTATTAAATTACATTGTTTATTATGTTTTTATTATGAATTGGATGCTTTTCTAAATTTGAACCAGATTCGTGGTTAGACCAGATTCGTGGTTGTTGAGTGGCATTTATGACACTTTATAATGCTCTATTAAGCTTTGAATTGGTGTATTTGTACTCGAGTTATTGGTGTTTTATGTTTTCTAGTGTTTTTTCATTTTAGGCATTAATCTTAGAACCAGGTGAATTAGCATTATTTTGATGCTAATATGGTGTTAGGATGGTGTCCAAGGAATAAAGCTCGCGAAGACTGGCTCAAATACAATAGAAGAAGTCAAAGTGTTGGCAGAAGCCCAGCGCGGCCCGCGATGACACTTTATAATGCTCTATTAAGCTTTGAATTGGTGTATTTGTACTCGAGTTATTGGTGTTTTAATGTGTTTTCTAGTGTTTTTGCATTTCAGCATTAATCTGAGAAACAGGTAAATTAGCATTGTTTTGATGCTAATATGGTGTTAGGATGGTGTCCAAGGAATAAAGCTTGCGCGACTGGCTCAAATATGCAAGAA
>NW_027421667.1:0-48587 GCF_009905375.1 Apium graveolens
CAAATGAAGATAAGATGGAGATATCGACATTCAATTTTCTCATTAGAGATCTTAGAGATATCGATAATTCAAATGCTTATAGAGATCTCTGAGATATCGACAAGTCATTTATGCATTAGAGAACTCAGAGATATCGACAAGTGAAAATGAAGATGTGAAGATTGGAGATATCGACAAGTCAATTTTCTCATTAGAGATCTCAAAGATATCGACAAGTCAAAATGCTTATAGAGATCTCAGAGATATTGACAAGTCATTTCACATGCAGAAATTTGAAGACTTCGACAAGCCAAGTTCACTTATAGAGAACTCAGAGAGCTCGACAAGTCAAGACACTTATAGAGAATTAAGAGATCTCGATAAACCATTATACTTATTGAGATGTCATTTCTCTATGCAACTAACTGGAGATATCGATATGAAGCTCAAGTACAGAATGCAGACAAGTTAAATATTCAAAATTATCAATCAACAAACGATCTAATCACTTAGATTGAAAAGTCTACAAAAGCAGCTTGAAGAGTACAAGATCAAATTCCAGATTAACTGACAAAGAAAAGTCACAGATATACACGATTTACAAATATACACTAAGCCAAAAATGGAAAGTTTTAGATATAAATTAAAGTTAGGTTTGTACATTCTATTGCATGTTGTGTAAACTTGTATTTACTAATCTATATAGTAAAAAACTGATCCTTTACTTTTAAATTTATCAAACAAATCTAGTGTTTCTTGTAACTCTCAATGAAGAAGCTGAGTTTTATTTATAAAGAACCCATGATTTGTAGCAAGACACTAGCTTGATTTTAATATAAAATTAAGTGAGTTTTGAAATATTGTGTGCACTGTTTTATTTCAGCTAACAAAATATTACTATATTTCTAATCTGCTTTGTTAACTAAGTAACAAATATCAATAAACCTTAAAATTATTCAAAACATATTCACCCTCATGTGTTGTATTCATTACCTAAAAGTGGTATCAGAGAAAAATATGAAAGCAAACAGATTAAAGGTCTTGAAAGATTGAATACACAAAGATAAGCAGTATAAATATACCATTGTTAGGAAATGAATAACATACATGGGGGGGGGTGATGTGTTTTAGGTGTTTTTGTGCTTTTCTTGAATCTCTATGGTTGAACAAAGTAAATTAAATCTTGTAGAGAAATGTGTTAATGCAGAATATAAGCATGCAATAATAAAGAACATAAATATTACAAAACTCACTTAATTTTATATTAAAATCAAGAATGTTTTGCTACAAAATTTCTAGGCTCTTTGTTGATAAAGAGCTTAGCTTCTCTTTGAGAGTGTTACAAGATTTTTCTATCTTAAATTGTTACATCTAACAAAGGACCAGTGTTAACTTTATAATATAGTTAATTGCTGGTTTACACAGTGTACAATAAGAATGTTATTAACCTTTAGTAAACTGTAACTTGTCATTTCCATTTTAGGAAAAGTGAAACTTCTATTTCTGGCTTAACATATCTTTAGCATCCTGTGTTTACTTTGATCTTCCTTTGTCAGATAATCTTTACCATTGATCTTGCACATACTTCAAGCTGCTTTTTGTAGACTTGTTAATCCAGCTGGTTGGATTGTGTTTGTGACTGTAGATCTTGAATATTAAAATGGTCTGCATTTTGTACTTTGAGAATTTACCTTGAGATCTCCAGTTAGGCATATAGAGTTCCTGACATCTCGATAAGTATATTGACGTATCGAGATCTCTAATACTCTATTGTGAATTTGACTTATAGAGGTCTCTGAGTTCTCTAAGAGACTTTGGCTTGTCGAGGTCTCTCATCTTCAAGTCTTCACTTTGACTTGTCAACAACTTAGAGTTCTCTAGTGAATTTTGACTTATCGATATCTCTGAGTTCTCTAGTAGACTTTGACTTATCGATAACTCAGAGTTCTCTAATGAATGTAGACTTGTCGATAACTCTGAGTTGTCTAGTGAAGAAATGACTTGTCGATATCTCCAAACTTCATGTCTTTAATTGATTTCTCGATATCTCTCTGAGTTCTCTAGTAGCTTTCCTGACTTCTCGATAAGTCATCTGGATTTTCGAGTGACTTCTCTATAACACGAAATTTGTGACTTGTAGAGATCTTGACTTAGAGTATTTTTTATCCAAACAGATTTATTCAACTCCAAGCTTCTTCAAATTCTTCTGAGACATGATCTTCTTGATCTTCTTCCAGATAGAATCCTTAGGCTTAATACTGTTTAAGGAAAAAGAATCCAGTCTGCTCCTTTATATTTTTACAGACTTTAAAATATTACAAGCACAAATACAAACTAAGATAACAATACAACTTACTTAGGGTTGTCAATATGACTTAGTCTTGTTGAGGTACAAGCATGTCTTGCACACAATCCCCCAATTTGTGAGAAAATTGCTTAATAAAATTCATGCATGTTAATAAGGCTAACCCCAAACTAAAATGGAAAGTAAAGTAAATACATGAAATTGACACAATTACACTTTTATTACAAAAAAAGATTTACAAGAATTAAGTAGTTCAAGGGTCAGGTAAAGACTATTTTGCCTCTGTTTCTTCTTTAAGAATATCCTTAACTGAACAAGAATCTCAAGCTCTTCTATAATAGGGGTTCTACTTAAAGCTTTACTAGTTTAAACCTGACATCCCTTGGATAAACACTATTCAGTAAATAAATTCTAAATCTTGAATTGGCCATCTTTGATATTGAGAAACTTCCCATCTTTAGATATTCTGCTCCTTCTTTGTACTTTCAATTCTTCAGACCTTTTTATAAACATTTCAAGTTCTTCATCATACCTTTTCTTTCATTCCTCATATTTAGCTTCATTCCTTTTTCTTTTTTTCTCTCTCAATCAGCCATTCAGCCTAATTGATCTCCTTGCTCTAGTAGCAGAATTCTCCTTTAGCAGACTTATCACTCTTTTGATTTCTGTGGGAGAGAGTGAATCCATTAAGGTGTAGCCAAGAAATGTCAATGACCCATCTTCATAGTAAATTCTAACTTCCCTTAGAGATACAACCCTGACTCTGACAATTTCCTCAGCAAGTTGTTTGAAATATTCTTCATCTGAGATGCCCCAATTCAAAGGTAGAAAGTCAGATTGCTTGAAATAGTTCCAGATGTCCCTTTCAGTGACTTCTCCTTCATCTGTATGCTTGGATTTCTTAGGCTTTCTCCCAACATATTTGAGATTGACTTTTAGTGAAGGTTTGGCTAAAGGTAAGGTTTTGATTTTCTTGAGATTTGTTTAGCTTGTGGTGATTAGAATTTTTAGGAAAGAGTTGGTTGTTTGTTTGTATAGAAATTTGGGTTTTGAGGTTTGAGATGGTATAATGTTTGAGATAGTTGATTTTGAAGGTTGAGATAAAGGTTGAGCTATGACTGTTTGGATTTTTAGGGTTTGTTGTGGTTCTGAGCCATCATGATTCTTTTTGGTTCTCCTCTCACTTCCTATTTTCCTCTCTTCATTCTTCTTCTCTTCCTGCTTTTTGTCCTAGCTACTTGTTGCCTTTGAGAATTGACTTGGATTTGAGCCAGAAGATTTTTGATCATCTTTTTGCTCGACATCATCCTCATCTTTCCTTAAATTATACTTAGTAGTAGGCAACATGTTGTCATAATCAACAATGTATCTTTCCAAGATCTTTATCATCTCCACATCCTCATCCTTCTTGCTCTTTAAATCAGACTGTAGAGTCATGAGCAGCCTTAAGTTTGATCTGACACAATGTTTGGGAATGTAGAGATGCTTGGCATGCTTGGTTGAAAGGCAGACATAAACAATTCCCTTGTTTAGAGATAGATAGGCTTCTGGAAAAGCTGCTATCTGTGCCTTTTTAAGCTCATGTAGAAGTTGAGTGTCTACATGAATCACTTGGTGTACTTTGTTAATCATAACATATAATTCAGATGCTCTCAATGTTTGGAGATTTTCCGAGGTAACCTGAAGACACCTGTCCACCCCACCATCATTTATTTTCATCACAATTCTTTTCTCTAGAAAGTTGTTGATCTTTACTACCACTGCTCTTACAAAATTGATATTCTTGCCTAAAGCTTTCTTGCAACTCATATAGTTGTGTTGAAGAGACACTCCTAGTGCTGCAAGAAGGTCATTGAATTTCTAATCTTGATGAGGTCCTTCTGCAGCCCTTAGTAGTCTTTCTTTTCCAACATCAACTTGAGGATTTGAGCTTTGTCCTTTTTGAACAGGCACTTGAGATTGTGTCTTAGCATCCCTGGATTGTGCAATCCTAGCCTCGATCTCCCACTTAGTCTTGGAAACAGGCATGAGCAGGGGAGTTGGAATTTCTAGCCTAATCTATGCAGGTAAGGCAGGAAGTGCAATGTTGAGCTTTCCCATTATGGCTCCCAAGGCAACTGAGTTTTGCATTTGGAGATGCCTGTGAGAGTCCACCAGGGTCTGGATGTCTGTTTGTTGGCTCTTGACAAGAGAAGTCAAGGCTTGAACTTGTGCAGTGAGTGAAGCATTGGAGTCTTGCAGTGCTGAGACTTGGCTCTGAAGAGATTGAATTTGTAGATTTGTGGAGATGGAGCTAGGCTGAAAAGAGCTGGTAGATGTGCCAAAAGTTTCATCTACAACCTGTTTGATGCCTTCCATAAGCAAAGCTGAGGGCTCATATCTGCTCAAGTGAAGTTGGTCCAGCTTGACCTTAGTGTTATTTGAATGAGTGATTTTTGCTGGACAAGTCTATTGAGAGAGATAAATGATTGTTTGAGATTTTTGACTTCTTTTTCAATAGAAGCAAGATCCATTCTTGACATTTGCTCAGCAAAGTGCTTAAATTTGGAAGTGATTTGTACTTGAGATGGTGTAATCTCATCCATCTTCTCATTCACCAATTTCCTCATTCTATCTTCATGACCAGTTAGCTTGACTTCCAGAGCTTTACCAAAAGATGAAATGTGTGGCGCCCTCCAAACCCGGGTCAGAAGTTTGGGGTCCACACACACATACCTTACTTAACCTGCTTATAAAAATAATAAAGATCATAATAATATGCAGTGACCCTACTTACCAATTACCACGGATCGCAACAGGTTAAAGTATGCACAAAAGCCACACACACACTTATATTACAAACGCCTAAATCCCAACTATTTAAACTTACAACTGAATATTAAATTATTACAAACTACACAAACTTAAACTATTCCAAAAGCCGCTAGCTAGCTTATTCCGATCAACCTGGAATCCTAGCTCTCGCACTGGATTGGGTGTAATAATCCCAATTTTTGGAATTTTGAAACACTGATAAATAGTAACTTTTGCTGATGATGCTGATTAAGAAAAATTATCAGACCACACTATATGGAACACTGTTATGGAAATTCTAAGATCGTATTAGTATTCCATAAAGTAAATGAGTGTGTGTAAAGGTCGTCAGAATCCAAATTCGAACACTTTGATTTTTCCCGAAAATCCCCAGATACCGAAAAAATTGAGTATAAGGTAACATGATTAAAATGTTTTAAATTCAAGGATTATAAGCAAGAATCATTAAAGGACTATAAATATGAAGAGGGGGTTAGGGAAGCCCAAGTAATAAGATCCCAGATACGTTTCCTCGAACGATTAACAAGAACGAATGATAAACGAATCGTAAAATAATTAAACGACTAAGTAATGCAAGTGGCAAGGAGGATGAGCTCATTGGTGACCAAAAAAGCTTATATCACCTTCCACTCACATTAATCAACCAATAACCAAACAAATATCTTCTCATCACTTCCTTATCACCACAAACCAAGTCAAACACTTTCTCTCCCCCATTTTTATCAAAAAACCCGAGAGGAAAGAGAGATGAAAATGGAGGAAGATGAAATGCTTGTATCTTGAGTTTCTCTTGGCCGTTTTTCGTGTTCTACCTATCAAATCAAAGCCCTCGAGAAGCTCTACACATTTAAGGTAACCACTCTCCTCACCTCATTGATTCTCAATTCTGTTTTTAATGTTTTATAGTTCAGATGAATAGTTAACTCAAGAACTAATGTTGTGTTCTTGATTTTGTTTTGAGATTTTGATAATTATAAGTCTAGTTAAGGATCATCTAAGGTTTGTTAAGTATTACCCACTCCAAGGAAGGTATAAACTCTAGAATCTTGATCTTAACTTTGAGTTTTGTTTAAGATCTGTGGTTAAAAGTGATGAATAGTTTGATTATGTATGTATAGTTAGTTAATGGTTGGTTTTTAGTGGTTATTGTTGTTGTTGGTTGAAAACATTGGAGGTGTGGTTTGAAATGGTTTGGTTATGAAAGAGTTTTGACTTGGTTAAGTATTATAGTAAAAGGTCTTGATTGGTTGATGCTTGGTTGTTGTTTGGTATAGTCTAGAAGTGGAAAAGCATGTAAACATAACCGTCGTAATGTCCATTTTCATACAACTGCTGTTTTAGTTTAGGACAGAAAGCTAACTGTTCAATCTGTAACTTTACCATTTTTAGCTAGATTGTGTCGTAAGCTTCGTTTTGATATGTGGTTCTCTTGAATCCGATGTACGGTTTAGGAAAAATGACCGTTTTAGGTAACGGCATTTCGCGAACGAACCATTTCCCCTCGCCTTACTTTGAAACCTTGGTGAAGATCCTTAAATGACTATTTGGAGTATGAAACAATTATGTAAGGTTAATGGGTCAGTTGGTAGAGTATTCGCGAAATCTTTGCCTTAAAATTCATAACGGTTAATTTATTAAAAATAGTGGAGCCAAGGGTACTCGAGATATTTACGTGAATCGTTAAGCGACCATAAGCGAACGTTAGAGTCTAATTGGTTAAAGTCTAGTTTCTTAAGTGATCGTGGTTTAATTCCAACTTATATGTTGTTTATAGGTTATCAGACTCGCCCCCGGGCCTTTTACCACCCCCCGTCGCTCAGGCAAGTTTTCTACCCGTTATACTTGTTGTGATAAATATATTGATGCATTATCTTGAGATAAGTGCATGGTTGTTATTAGCAAATCTTGCGATATATTGGAGCATATGGATATGGTATATATGTATGTTGTGAAATCTTGATATTTTATTATCAATTCAAATGCTTGTAAACTGCATAATACCTATGCTAGAGATAAGCAGTAGTTGCGTATAACCTTAGTATAGGGGACCCGAAGGTGAACATTTCTCTAAACCGGGAGTCGATGTTCCCGAGTATAGTATATGTATATATATAAATAGTTTTCAAAACTATTAATCAAATAAGGTTTATTCGATAACTTTATTTTATTTAATGAATATTATTTTGAATATTCATTCGAGGACTTACGACTCCGCTCATTTTATTTAATGAATATTATTTTGACTATTCATTCGACGACTTATGACTCCGCTTATTTTATTAAATAATATTTTTTATTTTATTAAAGAATAATGTTTCGATATTTCAAACTTATTCTCGATTATTCAAATAAAGATCGTACTTTCGTATAAATATATCTTTGGTTATTTATTATTCATTTCAAGTATGAGTTTTTAAAATATTTACTTCAATTATTTTTATAAAGATTATC
Organism: Apium graveolens; assembly: GCF_009905375.1. Classification (NCBI taxonomy): domain Eukaryota; kingdom Viridiplantae; phylum Streptophyta; class Magnoliopsida; order Apiales; family Apiaceae; genus Apium; species Apium graveolens. The sequence goes on from NW_027421667.1 coordinate 7,550, forward strand.
CTTTATGGGAATATTATTTAAATAATAATATTCAGATATTCTCCAACATATCGGGACTGATTTATTTTATTAAATCAGCATTACTCCAAACATTCTTAAAAATGTTTTCAAGTCTTCAAAATGATTTTAAAAGTTAGAGCGGATCCCAAAACTCGTTTTCAAATTTAAGGTCTTCCTTTCGAATGGGATTTAAATACTCACTTAAAATTCTGAGGGATCCGGCTCTGTGGTGTATTTTATGCTCGCTACGAGGTTGCTGTTTTGACAAAAAAATTTGATTACTTGCCCAATGTTCGGGAAGTAAGTCCATCTAATTGAGTCGGCATAAGCGACAGGCCGAGGTACGGTCTATGAAAGTGTAAGTGGTGGGTGGCAGTCCATCAACGCATAAGAGGCCGGGTGGCGGTCCAGCACAAGGTCCCAATGCGGCCAGGGTGATGACCGGCGGGGGATTCATCCATCTACTAGTAGAAAAGGTTACTTATTGGTATCTTTTCTTGATCAACAAGATATCAGGTTTATGCCAAAATTCTCTTCTTTCCAAATTTATTGGATATGACAACTCTGTTATACTTGTCATGATAGAGGTTTTCAGGGAATGTATGATATATATATTGGTGTATATATATATATTGGGACTTAATGAAGTATCTCGTAACTTCATTTCTTTTGAATGATATTTCAAACATTGAATTTATTCAAGTCTTATCTTGTAGTCTCATCTATGTGATGAGCTTTGAAACTGATTATACCTTGAACGGTGGTAATTCAAGTCATATTCGGGAAAAGATATAAGTATATTGGAGTATTTAGTAACTTCATCTTTTCAACTTATATCTAGTAAATGATTATCTTATGCATGATAAAGATTTTCAGAAAAATGTTGAGACAAGGTTAGATATATGAGATCACCTTGCAACGATTTTTATACAGTATAAACTGGAACTCTGTGTATATTATGCATGGAAGAGGACTTCCAAGATTTTGAAAAGTATATACATATATATTGAATATTTTGTGACTTGGTCGCGTTAAGATATCAAACTTGGTTCATTTTTTTGACCAAGACTTTCATGAGTACTATGAGAATGCTCATATATTGTTAATTATTATACATATTATTTCGGTGGGCTTGTTGCTCACCCTTGCTTTCTTCTTTCATCACACAACAATAGATAGAAAAGATGAACATGACCAAGCTCCCAATTCGCAAGCGGTTAGGAAACATTCTGCAGTTTTCTGGAGGCGTTGATGCCGTTATAGCTGAGGTAGGAACTACTAATAGGCTAGGTTTTTAATTGTGGATGTACCAGACTTATGTATATTTATGAATTGTAATAATGGCAAAGAATATGTAAATTTATTCAGAACCCCTTTTAAGGTGTAATGGCTTATAATTGTGGAATAAAATGACGTGTTATTTTTGGTATTCATCTCTGAGACTATAACTTATGGTGTGTGTGTATATTATGGGGTCACAGTATACAGTAGTTGGTTGTATTAAGATTGAGTGTTATTAAGGGAAATGGAACTCGTGACAACCCGGATCCCCGACCCGGATTTGGGGGTGTTACAGAAATGGTATCAGAGCTAAGAGTTATAAACCTCAGAGATGATGCGTAGTTAAAATGATAAGTTCACTAAGATAATAAGAACTCTTGCCAAGTTCATAGTCGGGCTACCTAACATAATACTGACAGTTAAAAACCTTACGGGAACCCTTATAAATATTATGATAGTAACATAGTTGTTCTCGTATAGGGCAGCGGGGCACCGAACCTTGAGGTTCAGGAGCATCAGCATGAGGATGTTTATTACATGTTGGAGATAATTATAAATTCGATAGAGTACCCTAACGAGGGACTGGATGAAATTCATATTGAGAATGTTGCGGTTGAGGATGTTATCCAGAGGGGATTTTTGCTGAGGAGGATCTCGTGGAGGATCCCGATGAGAATAAAGAGAGGACCGCTGAGGAATTGATGGCCGTAGTCAAGGCGACTACCAGAGCTAGAATGGCCGTGAGGGTGGCACTACAGGATGAAGAGTTACCAAGGGCACAGAGGATAATGAGGGCAGAAGGAGTGGGGCCTTCCACAGCACCAATTATACCAATATCAGACCCTCTCCCAGAGGTTCCTGTAGACATCCATGAGGTTCCACCAATTCCTGCTCCCTCCCCTGTACAGAGCCCAGCACCTACTGAGGAAATGCCACCTTTATCTCCTGCACCATTGTCACCGATACCGTGCTTGGTTATCCATTTGGATCTCCTGGGTCTACACCACCTGCACTTCGTGGAATGCTGATGCTACTGTTCAGGCTTCTCTTATCGCTGATTATCATATGACTTTGGGTGGCCTGTCTGAGGCCCGTAATGTTAGAAGTGATTTGTTGGATCGACTTACTGCACCAAGGATTGAGGGCGGGGTCCTTCCACCAGTATTAACTTATAGCATGAAAGGATTGAGGCTACCACCCGAATTATAGCCAGAGGCCATCTTGAAGGTCAGATTGATCTAGCTCTACTTGCGACTATCTTAGACCTCATCATCGCTTTAATGGAGCAGGTTAGGGATGTCGTGCGTGCCCGCATTTCTTGATCCATAATAGTGTGCAAAGTTTGAGCAATCAGATAAGGATTTATGTAGCACCGCTTTTGGAGGATTAGCCTAAGTTATGAATGATTAGTTTAATGACTAGATGATTATCTGTGGTAGTACTTTTGGGATAGAAGCAATCACATCAAATGATGTAACTCTTTCGTGTGTTCAGTTGTTGTACCCTCAAACAAATGGTATGTATATATTCGTTCCTTTCAGTTTAGATCAGTTTGTTTATGATAAGTTCATATTGTTAATTGCACTATTAACACTTAAGAGTGTCATGAAGTTTATAGAACTTGAGAATTCATAATTTACGATCATGTAAGAACTATATGGGGAAAGACTTAAGCAAGTACAAGTAAGACAAGTATAAGAGATTCTCAATTTTTTTGTCCAAGCATTATGCCCCCACGAGGAATTACATATGGGGGGAAAACCCTGAATGTGATAATCAGGGAGGTCGCAATCAAGATGTAAGGAACCCAGAATATAATGAAGTGGAAATGAGGATTTTAACGTATAAGAAAACCCCAATTTTGGAAAAGGATGAAACATTTCATACTGAGAAACAGAAATTGAGCAAGTTAGGACGAACCAGGACGGTACTCCTATGGGGAAATTCATGGACCTTCCTAAACAAAACTTATACTTTTACCCCCAACCACCACCTTGAGGAAACAATGCGGTGAGAAATTCTTTCAGGTCCTTTAAATCGCTAAGCTCTCAGAGTTCCAAGGAACAAGCTGACTCAGTCGAGGCAAGAGCCTGGCTAAAGGAAATATAGGAATCATTTGAGATTCTAAATGATTGATGAATCACAAAAGACTGTTTTTGTCACTTACCCTCCTAAGAGAGGCCACCGGCTGGTGGAAGGCTAAGAAAGATAGAGAAATAGTGTAGAAATTTTAAAATCAGGCCAGAGGCGGACAAGTATGATGAATCATGAAGCTAGGTTGTGAAAGTCGTCAAGGTTCGTCTGAAGGACACGAATCCAGGATGACGGGATGTTTGAAATCAATGCTTATGTTGTGTTGGTTCATGAAACGGTTGTAATAGAAACGAAAATAAAAGACTGAAAGGGGAAGGAGTATAAAGGGATATAAAGGAAATGGAGTTGAGAAGCGATAAGGGAGTTAGGTATGAGGAAACCCTAAAGACTCGTAGTAATAGAAATAGAAAAGTATGCGATCATTAGGGTGAGGGTGATTCACCATGAGTTAAAGTTGATGGTTGAAGGCATAAATGATATATATTGAAAAGTGTGAAGTGTATGTAACACCTGTGACTTGATGCCCAAAAGGGAGACACCAAGTATACAAGATATCCCAATATTGAGATGACTGTTGAGATAAATAAAAGAGGTAAATGAGTAGTTAGAAAAAAAGTTCATGTTGAACATGACCAATATCTTCTAGAACATCCCTGTTATCATTACTAAATCAGGCAAGAAAAGCGGAAACCGTTGTTATCTTTTAGAGGCCATATTGATTGACCTCATTTTTAATACAGATGTTATTGTGAAATTAGGCATATACTATCGAGGTGGGAATGATTGAATAAGATACCCTTATCAGGGATATATGACTTGAATTATCCATGTAAGGATGCAAGTACCTTTTTAAAGGTGGAATTAAGGATATAACCTCCATAACTTGAGATGAACCACGGGGGATGCATAAAGGTTGGCATTTCACCCTTAATAGGGACATTATGAGTTTAGGTAGTACGGAATGAAGGACTAAGGCAAAAATAACCTTTAAAGATCATTGGATAAAGTTTTCAGAACTATATAGACAATGATTCTGGTAATAGTAAATAGTATCTTGATATGCCCTGTACCTAGGCTGTACCTGATGAAGGATTTAAGGATAACCTTAGAGGTTTTACAAGGAGAATGGTAGTATTCAAAGTTCTCAAGAATAGAAATTTTGATAAAGAAATATGACGTAATTATAATAATGCCAGGTAGGCACGTATTGAACCATAGAAAGTATAGATCGGCCCAATGAAGGTCGAGATTGGTGAAAACAAGAAGGACCCCAGATAAGAGATGTCCTAAGTATGATTGAGAGTCAGTCATGATAATGTTAACTTCTAAAGACCGAGGCAATAACTTATGGAAAAATGGTGATATTTTTTTCTCACCAAAGCTTAAGGAAGAGCATTTTCACACAAGCAGTGATTGGAAAGGAGGTAGTAGTTGGAGATCGTTCAAAAGACATTGATTATGAGGAACTATTACTATCAGGAAAGGCTAATGAGGTGGCCGACACTCTAAGTATAAGAGAGCAATTATAGGCGCTCGTGCCATAGGATTACAGTGATGATGGTTAAAGCCATAAAGGTTGTATTATGGTGTGGAAGATTGACATTCCTTCTGATGATTGTGCGATACTCAACGGTAATAGTAGTTTGGTAAAGATTTAATTCATGTAATCGCCGTGAGCGGTATAACGACTCGTGTATTTTTGAATTATTTAAATATGTGAATACGAAAATATTAAATAAATAAAATATTTGTATTGGTCTTGACCGCTACGTGTTGTTTGATTAGTAGTTATGTGTGATTTATGGTGTACCGGATTGTCCGTGTGATTAATTCTAGAGCCGTGTTGAATTATTTTCACTTTCAAAAATAGAATTAGTGCAAATTTATTTGCATAAATATTTGGAATGTCTGTAAAATTATTTTTATGATTCTATAATTTCAATAATTATTTTTAGGACTTTATAAAATTGAGAAATCAATATTTCATTAATTATTTATTTTTAAATGATTTTCTGAGTATGTTTAATGGTAAAATCCATATTTAATTATGGAAATCTTCGAAAATTATGAAACTTATTTTATTAAGTTCGTATTATTCTGAGAATTTTAAAATTATTTTCGAAATTTTCGGGACTAATTTCACCCGCGCGTGGATTCGTTTATTTGTTAAATATGGGTATAAACTGTGTTTGTAAAACGCTTTAAAAATTAGGAAAATTTATTTAGTAATTTCAAATTATTTGTGATATTTTGGGACTATTTTGGAATTTTTCCGATCAATTTTCGCGCGTAGCTTTATATCGATAATTGTAATTTTTGGATCAGAATTTGGGTTATATGGCACGAGAATTACACGTGGCGGATTAGGCACAAACATTTGATACGTGCCTGTATAATAGGGTGATAGCAGAAAAGGGAAGAAAAAAAAAAATTATAAAATAAAAACACTCACCCACCCCTGTTCTGCCCCCTTCGACCTTGTTCATTGTCTCTCTCCCTCTCAAATCTCTCTGCTCTCTCTATCACCAATCTCTCTCTATTTCTTTTTCTTCCTCTGTTCGCATCCCTTTTCTCCCTTCTCTTCCGGTGAGCCACCGTTTCCCTCTTTCTGGTTGGTTTTGTGTGGCTTGTTCGGGTTCAATCGTATATATATATATAGTGTGTGTATTTGCGTATACATATGTGTATAATTGTTTGTGAGCGTGTAACTGTGTTGTGTGTGTGTTATGTGTTTACCTGTGTTGTGTGTTTGCGCAAGGCAGGTTGTGTGTGTTGAGGGAGGGGGCGCGTGAGGCGCGTGTTCTTGCTGCTGTGTTTTGGTTCGAATTATTTCACGCAGTTATTCTGATTAGGTTTCCATATTTTATGCAGAAATTATATGATTAACATTCGTGAAATTAATTGCCCTTGCCGAGAATGACTTTATAAATAATCGATAGAATTTCGTGCTGGAAACCCGAGAATTAATCGGGTACCCGCGAAATTTTGTCACCGTCTGCGATGACTTTTACGAGCCGACGGTGGACGGTGATGAAATTAATCTGAGTCCTAATTTTTATAAAGGAAATAAATGTAAAATGCGAATAATAATTAGTTATAGTATTGAAATGGTGACTGGGAAATTATGGATGTTGGTTGTTGTGATTATGAATTGTTGTGATGAATTGACATCGATGATGTGTCTACGGGTAGTCCGATAAATAAAGGGAACGCTGTTCGATTTCCGGGAAATCGAACTCCGTAAATACGGGAACGTATCCGATGAATATCGGGACGTCGAAAATATATATATATGTGTGTGTGTGTGTTTATACGAAACCTGGTTGTACGATGTGATGAAATATTTTGCCAAATCGATAACCCTGATTTTGTAAAATAAAAAGTATATGTATTTTCTGAAAACGAACACCGAACCGATTTTTGAGATTGTGAACCCTACTTGTTGCGCGTGTTATATATACATATAACTAGTCGAGATTGTTATCGTTTGGGTAAGATTGGTATCGAGGATATGTGAAGCATAACTGGGTGTCTAACATAGGGTTTTCGACCCTGTAGGTTATAGTCGGGAACCCGAAAGTGGACTAAGATAACTAAAGATAGTGGTCAGTCGGCGAGCTCAGTAGAGTTTCAACCAAAAAACCTGAGTGACGAAGTCGAATCTAATATGGACTAGTGATGGGACGATAAAGCCTGAGAAGCAGAGTTGGCTCAGAGTCGGTCAGTAATGATTGTAAAGCCTGTAAGGCAAGTATTTCTGAACTTTTCTCCAAGATCTATTACCAATGTTTTTGAACTATTTTATAACATGTCGCTATTATTAAAAATAACTGTTTTATAATGCAAGTGTTTTAAACTGTTTAACCTTGTACCCTGATTTCTTGATTTTGAGCCATAAGCCTTACTCTTTGTAAACCATCCTTTGTTGATCCTCAGACACCAAACCACATAGATATGATACTACTCCCCAAATGTATAACTACCAAACACCAATTACTGGAAAAAAATTGTTTGAAACCAGAAACTTTTATACTCCAACCCATTCTTTATAACATCAAAGAACTATACCTTAAACAATTATTACTGGTCGAATACTGATCCTTCACAAGCTGGAAACCATTTCTTATATATACCTTGATATACCCTTGAGATATACATGAGTTTCTTTACATTTTTATTCAAGTGCTTAACCATAATTGATTATGATCTTGTTTATCGAATTATATGTTTATCATATTGAACTGCTTTAGAGTTGGATAGTTTTTTTGATATATGTGGACCAGATTCGTGGTCAGACCATATCTATGGTCAATTTAGGCCAATGTGTGCCTTGGATCCAGTAATTAGAGCAGTGCTGGGTGCTTTACTCGGGGTTAGTGCGTGACTGATCAGCAGCCTAACCTTGGTTTTTAATACTTAAAATGAATATCCAATCTAATGATTAGTTGGAAAAGAAACTTGCTTCCTCTGAATCATCTCATTTGCTCATTGTTTAACCTCAGTTATCGTTATTGTGACTTGCTGAGCTAGTTAGCTCACTCTTGCGAAACTTTTTATATATTTTACAGTTAAAAAGGATATGGATGATAGTGAAGTCCTCAGTCCAAAGTGCGGGCTAAGGTTCCAGTTTGAGTTAGATCGAGCTAGCAGGAGCTTCATGCGGTGGAGGGATAGTATGATTGTAAGAAATTTTTTATTATCAGTTATAAGTTAAATCAGTCGGGATTTGGTACGATGTAATAAATTAAGGTTGTGGCTTGTTTTCATACTTTAACCTGTTGCGATCCGTGGTTATATAAAACAGGGTCATTGCAAATTATATTTCTTATTCATGTTTATATATTGTGTGTGTGGTGTGGACCCCAAACTTCTGACCCTGGTTTGGAGGGCGCCATAAGCGGGCTATCTATCTTAGAAGGTCCTATCTTGAGATAAGCCAGGGCCATGTTACGAAAGGACTAAATGAACCTTTGAGCTTCATGTCTCCCAATAAAGACATATGGTTAATAATGGTATTTAACCTGCTATCGTTGGTTTTTAATGAAACTCTTCTGCAATTTTATCTTCTTCATGTCATATGTACGTCAAGTTCAGGAGTGTTCTTCATGTATCATGAATGGTGATTATGTTACCTCCTTAGAGGAATTCGATACGGTAGGTATGGACTCTGTATGGTTAGATATTACGATTTTATGGAAAACAAATGACTACAGTAGGTCAACGGTGGACCATAGTAATGTAGCAATGATTCTGCGAGGAATGAGCCAATTACTACCGTGAGAGTTGTATTGGAATGAATGTTGAGATTGAGTACCACTAATCGGGTCGTGGTGATGTATAAGTTATTATTGATAGACCAACTAAGCCGAACATTTACCTATGATATATTTATTCCTTCTTATCGATAAAGAGTAGTATTACTATACGAAGAAGGTTATGGTATAACAATGGATTCTATAACTATGATGTCTAGAATGAAATCCAAGATTTAATTTTCACTGTCGAGGGAGTTTCAACGGTGATTGTTTATAAGCTCGAGCAAGAGCATGGGTCTATAGAATGATGGACGGAATATCAAAAATATTTAGGCATGTGAAATACGAATGCGATTATACTTGATGTTGAGATATATACATATATATATATATTTATCCTGTGATAAACCTCTATAGTTCAGGGGTAGACTCCAAGCCAGATGTTTTACGGCAATATTTTTTTTATATAATTCTCTTAAATTCTTTCTTTTCTCTTCTTTTCATTTTCGTGTAAACTGAGAAGAACAACCCTTCCAGAAGGGGAGGTATTGTCGAATGACTATCTATCTGTGTGATAGAAGCCTAGTAGGATACCACATGTTATTTAATTGCTTGTCAAGTACTAAAGGTTGGCCACTTTTTGTACTAACTATGCGGTATAACAAGTGTTCATGATCATAGTGATCTCTCAATAAATTCTTTTACTTCTATATGAAGGACCAAGCTTTCGAAGATGGAAGCAGCTAGAGATGAAGTGGTATCAGTACGGTGGTATTCCGAATCTAATGCGTTTCGTGATACTAAGGTGACGCGGTTATTAAAGGTTATAGAACGCTAACGAGCAAAAGTGTAACCAGTATAATATTAAGTACGGAGGATAGTAACGATTACGAACTAGAAAAGAGTGGGTATTGAGAGGCAAAAGCTGTAACACTAAAAGCTATTATGAGAGTCTGTGCAATAGACTTGAAAGAATTTGGAATGATCACTTAACGCGGATTGAGTTTTCTTACGACAATAGATCGTATGTCAGTATCGAGATTGTAACACCCCCAGATCCGGGATCGGGGATCCGGGTCGTCACGGTCTTTCTTTCCACAATATCACTTCACTTAATTAATAATAAATAACCTTATGCTGTGACCCCACACTAACACACACCACAACCCGTTATAGTCTCAGAGATGAAATTTAAATAAGTACAAGTCTTTGAATCCACAATTTAAAAGTTATTACAACCCAAAATGATTACTTGATAAATTTACAGTTAATTGCCATTATCTGCCACAAGTTATAATTATACATGATTGATTCTCAAAAGTAGATGGTCTGATCTACAATAGATCTACCTCTGCAGCTATAGCAGCTATAACATCAACGGGAAGACGCGGGACGCTTCCCACGCGCTTGCGCTGGGTCTGCTGGAGTCTGACCATCTTTCCTAACTGTTGTTGTGTGATGAAAGAAGAAAGCAAGGGTGAGCGGCAAGCCCACCAAAATAATATGTATAATGATTAATAGTATATGAGCCTTCTCATAGTACTCATGAAAATCTTGGTCAAAAGAAATGAACCAAGTTGATATCTTAATGCGATGAAGTCGCAAAATATTCAGTATATATATATATCTATATACATATATACCTTTCAAAATATTAGAAGTCCTCTTCCATGCATAATATACTCAAAGTCCCAGTGTATAATTGTATATAAAAAATATCGTTGCAAGGTGATCTCATATATCTAACCTTGTCTCAACGTTTTTCTGAAAATCTTATTCATTCATAAGACAATTATTAATTAGATATAAGTTTAAAAGATGAAGTTACAAGATACCCCAATATACTTATATCTTTCCCAAATACTACTTGAACTACCACCGTTCAAGTTATAATTAGTTTTCAAAAGTTCATCCCACTGATGAGACCACAAGATAAGACTTGAATAGATTCAATCTTTGAAATATTATTGAATGAAAAAGTTATGAGATACTTTATTTAGTCCCGATATATATATATCCACATATATATCTCTTTAAACATTTCCTGGAACCTCTGTTATATAAAGTATGAACAGAGTTTGAAACATCCAATGAATTTTGGAAAGGAAAAGAATTTTGGCATAAACCAGATATCTTGCTGATCAGGCAAAGATACCCATAAGTAACCTTTTCTACTAGTAGATGGACGAATTCCCCACTGGTCATCACCCTGGCCGCATTAGGACCTATGCTGGACTGCCACTCAGCCACTTATGCATTTGATGGACTCCCACTGAGCCACTTACACTATCATGGACGCCCACTGAGCCCATGTTGCTTATGCCGACTCAATAGATGGACTTACTTCCCGAACGTTGGGTAAGTAATCAATTCATTTACCAAAACTGCAACCTTGTTGCGAATATAAAATACACCACAGAGCCGGATCCCTCAGGTTTTAAGCGAGTATTTAAATCCCCTTAAAAAGGAAGATCTTAAATATAAAAATGAGTTTTGGGATCCGCTCTAACTTTAAAATCATTTTGAAGACTCGAAAACACTTTATAGAGTGTTTGGGAGTAAAGCTGATTTAATGAAGTAAATCAGTCCCCAGAATATTTAGAAAATGACTGAATATTATTATTTAAATAATATTCCCATAAAGAATAATCTTTATAAAAATAATTGAAGTAGAAGTATTAAAATTTATACTTGAAACGAGTATTAAGTAACCAAAGATATACTTATATGAAAGTATTATCTTTATTTGAATAATCGAAATAAGTTTGATTATTGACACCTTATTCTTTAATAAAATAAAGAATATATTGCAAGTAATAAGCGGAGTCATAATACCTCGAAATGAATATTATAAATAATATTCAAATAATAAATAAACTGAGTCATAAGCCCTCGAATGAATATTCAAATAATATTCAATAAATAATATAAAAGAGTCATATGCCCTCGAATGAATATTCAAATAATATTCAGATAAATAAATAAAAGGAGTCATAAGTCCCCGAATGAATATTCAAAATAATATTCATTAATAAAATAAAAGGAGTCATAAGTCCTCGAATGAATATTCAAATAATATTCAATAATAAATAAAGCTAAAGTTATCGAATAAACCTATTCGATTAATAGTTTGAAAACTATGACCATATATATATATATAAGTATATATATATATATTTATATCCATATATACAAAATCTACTCGGGATCCTCGACTCCCGGTTTTAGAAAATATTTTCACCTTTGGGTCCCTATACTAAGGGTATATGCAAGTTACCGCTATCCTCTAGCATAGGTATTAACAACTGAACCAACAGACATATATGGCAAGAATACGAAACAGGCATGCATATATATACCATATCAGCATGCTTCAATATATCGCAACATTTGCTAATAACAAATATGCATCTATCACAAGATAATGCATATACATATATTACATCACAACAACAGTATAACGGGTAGAAAAACTTGCCTGAGCGACTGGGGTTACGATGGCTCGGGACGAGTCTGGTAACCTATAAACAACAAGTAAGTTGGAATTAAACCAAAGTCACTTGTAAATCTATACTTTAACTAACTTAGACTCTAACGCTTGTTTTGCGCTCACTGATTCGCTTAAGTCACTCGGGTACCCTCGGCTCCACCATTTTTAATAATTTAACCTTTACGAGTTTTAAAGCGATTCCTTCGCGAGTGTCTTACCAACTGCCTAACACACTTACCATAAATGTTTCATACATTAATTAACCCTTTTTGGTCTTTAACCTATGTTTCAAAGTAAGGCGAGGGAAAAAGTTTCGTTCGCGAAACGCCGTTACTTGAAACGGTCGTTTCTCCTAAACCGTGCATCGGAATCGAACGAACTACATATCAAAACGAAGCTCGTAACATGAGCTATCTAAACATGGCAGTGGTCACAATCTAGCAGGGGGTCCTCGGGTCCTAATGTTATGCACAAAACAGTCTAAAGAAAATCGGACGTTACGACGGCTATGTTTACGCGATTACCAATATTTATACCACTCCAATTCTTTACCAATTCACTACAAACCACCCAACCATCATCAATACCTCAAACACAACTTATATCAAGGCAAAGTCAGTCCATAATCTCAAGGTTTTCCAACTTATTCAACCACAAACATGATCTACTAACCATAACTTAAGATTCATTAACCATTAACCAAGATTCATATCCAAAATCACCACAAATCCAACCAAACTATCTAACATACATGGATCTTGCTATACATACATGGATATTTCTATATATACATTAATCCATCCATAAACTCATCAAAACTCAAAGTTCAAACTATAAGTTAAAGGTGAAAGTTGTTTATACCTCCTTGAAGCTTCCTAACACAACCCAAGAGCTTTGAATGCCTAAAAGAACCTTGATCCTTGCTTGTATAACCTTAATCTTTCATAAAAATTCAAGAAAACTAAAGTTACTTCTTGAAGGTTACTATTCACCATCTTCTTCCTTGATTTATTGGAAGAGATTGTGAAGGAATTAGGAGCTTAAACTTATAGCATATCCATATCTATGTACAAGGAAGCTTAGATAATTACCTTGTGATTTAACAATGCTTGGAACTTGATTTTTGAAATTCTTGCCCTTGAAAAAGATGAAAAGCCGAGAGCAAGATGATGAGAATGAAATGATTTTGTGTTTTTTGATTTGTTTGGCTTAGCTTGGTTGTTTTTTGTTTTGTTTTTGGTTAATTACCTTAATAACCTTATATTTGTGTGGTTATAAACCAACCACACCTCCTCCTTCCCCATGTCATGCTTACATCACATTGCTATGTCATCCTCCCTTCCTTGTCCTCTTCTCATTGGTTGGGTGACATCACTTCCTCTAATCCCTTTGCTTAACTTCCTAATTGTTTGCCTAATGACCGCTGATCTGTTATACGGTTCGCTTAACTTTCGTTTTCATTTATCGTTTGAAGGATCATACCCGGGATCTTATTACTTAGGTTCCCTTAACCTTTCTCAATACATTATATTCCTTTTTATGATCCTCTCTTATAATCCTTTAATTTAAATCCTTTTTATCCTGTTACCTTTTTCTCAATTCTTTCCGTATCTAGTGGATTTCCGGGAAAAATCAAAGTGTTCGGAATTGGATTCTGACGATCTTTACATACACTTATATCCCATATAAAGTACTAATAAAATCTCAGAATATCCATATCAGAACCCCTACATAGTGTGGCATGAAAAGTTTTCTCATTCAGCAAAAACACTATTCATAAGGGTTTCAAAATTTCTCAAAAATTGGGGTTATTACAGTCTCCCCTCCTTAAAAGGATTCCGTCCCGGAATCAGATAGAAAACAAATGGGGATACTTTCTTAGCATTACACTTTCTAACTCTCGAGTCAATTTTCCCACATTGTGGTTCTACCACCAAACTCTGCCTAGTTTGATAATCCTTCTCCTAAGCACTTGTTCCTTTTCACTCTATAACCCTTCCTGGTTGCTCCATATAGGTTACGTCGGGTTGCATATCTATGCGCTCATATGCCTCTATTTGTCTGGCATCTGAATTACACTTCCTTAACATTGATACGTGAAACACGTTACGACCTGCTACATGTTCGGGGTTAGGGCTAGCTCATATGCTAACTTCCCAAACGTCTTAATATATCCAAGGGTCCAACAAATTGTAGACTTAGCTTTCCTTTCTTTCCGAACCTCATCAATCCTTTCCAAGGGATACCTATAACATTACTAGGTCCCCTATTTCATACTCTTTATCCTTTCGTGTCAAATCAACATACTTATCATGACCATCTTGGGCTACTACCAGCCGTCCTCTGATTAGATCTATCATATCCTTGGTCCTTTGGACTACTGCGGGTCCGAGCATCTTGCGCTCTACAACTTCATCCTAACATAAGGGAGATCGACATTATCTTCCCTCAAGGATCTCATAAGGCGACATCTCGATAATGACATATGATCTATTGTCGTAAGATAACTCAATCCGAATTAAGTGATCATTCCAAATTCTTTCAAGTCTATTGCACAGACTCTCATTATTGCTTTTAGCATTAGAGCTTCTGCTTCTCAATACCCATTCTTTTCCAGTTCGTAATCGCTACTACCTTCCGTTCCTAATATTATACTGGTTATACTTTTGCTCGTTAGCGTTCTATAACCTTTTAATAACCACGTCAACCTTAGTATCACGAATGTGTTCCCATTCCGCATACTACCACCACTTTATTACTCCTTTTTCAGTTATTTCTATTTTCCAAAGTTTGATTAATCATATAGAAGTAAAGGAATTTGTTGAGAGATCACTATGATCATGAACACTTGTTATATCGCATAGTTAGTACAGAAGGTGGCCAGCCTTTAGTACTTGACAAGCAATTAAACAATAGCTGGTATCCTACTCGGCTTCTATCACACAGATAGATAGTCATTCGGCAATACCTCCCCTTCTGGAAGGGTTGTTCTTCTCAGCTTACATGAAATGAAAAGAAGAGAAAAGAACGAACTGAAGAGAATTGTATATATGAAAAAAATATACTGCCACAAAATATCTGGCTTGGAACCTACCTCTGAACTATAGAGGTTTGTCATAGGAGAACAAATCATATACGTATATAAATCAACATTAAGCATTATAGCATCACATTTCACGTGCCTAAATATTTTCGCCATTCCGTCCATCATTCTATGGACCCATGCTCTTCCTCGAGCTTATACACAATCACCTTTGAAACTCCCTCGACATCGAACATCGAATCTGGGATCTCATTCTAGACATCATCGTTACTTGAATTCTATGCTTGCACCGCAACCTTCCTCGTATAATAATACGACTCTCTATTGATAAGAAAGAATAATAATTCACTAGGTAGATACTCTACTTAATTAGTCTATCAATGATAACTTATACACTACCACGACCCGATTAGTGGTACTCAATCTCAACACCCATTCAATACAACTCTCACGGTTGTAAACAGCTCATTACTCGCAGAATCATTGCTACCTTACTATGGTCCACCACTGACCTACTGTACTCATTCATTTTCCATGAAGTCTTAATAGCTAACCATACGGAGTCCATACATGTCGTATCAAATCCTTCTAAGGAGGTAACATAATCACCATTCACAATTCATGAAGAACACTCCAAACTCTGACGTACTTTCATGACATGAAGCAGATAAAATTGCAGAAGAGTTTCAATCAAAGCAACGATAGCAGGTTAATACCATTCTTAATCATACGCCCTAAATAGAAGAATTAACTCAAGGGTTCATCTAGTCCTTTTTGAAACATGGTCCTGGCTTATCTCAAGATAGGACCTTATAAGATAGATAGTCCGTTCATGGCGATTACACGAATTAAACCTTTACCACTACTATTACGGTTGGGTATTGCACAGTCATCAGGAGGAATGTCAATCTTCCAAACCATAATATAACCTTCACAGTTTTAACCATCATCACTGTATTCTTTTGGCACAAGCGCCTATAATTATTCTCTTACCTTTAAAGTGTCGGCCACCTCTTTAGCCTTTCCTGATAGAAAAATTTCCTTACAGTCAATGTCATTTTAACCACCTCCAAATATGTTTTCTACCTTATTTCAATCACAGCTTATGTGAAGATGTTTTCCTTAAAATCTGATGAGAAAAAAAAATTTCCATTTTTCCATAAGTTATCCCCTCAGTCTTTAGAGGTTAATCACTGTCATGACTGACTCTCAATCATAATTAGAACATCTTTTATCTTAAGTCCTAATTGCCCTGAACAATTTCGACCATTACTGGTTCGATCCATACTTTCTCGTGGTTTAACACGTGCCCCACTTGGCAACATTATAATTATGTCATATTTCCTTTATCAACATTTTTATTCTTGAGAATTTCGAATATTTCCTTTCTCCTTGTAAAACCTCTAAGGTTATCCTTCAATCGTTCCTCCTGTATTCCCTATATACAGGGCATATCAAAATACCATTTACTGATACTAGAACCATTGTCTATTTACTTCTGAAAAATTTCTCCACTGATCCTTAAAGGTTATTATTACCTTAATCCTTTCCAATTCATACTGTCAAAACTCATACTATCCCTATTAAGGGTGAAATGCCAATCTTTATGCAGTTCCCTAGGATTCATTTTAAGTTACCAATGTTCTATCCTTAATTCCACCTTTAAAAGGTACCTGCATCCTTCCACGAATAAATCAAGTCATATTTCCTTGATAGATTATCATATTCATCATTCCCACCTCGATAGTCTATACCTAACTTCATACTAGCATCCTTATTCAAATTGAGGTCAATTCATATGGCCTCCAAAAGATAACAATGGTCATCCGCTTTTCTTTCCTGATTTGGTAATGATAACATGGATGTTCTGGAAGATATTGGTCATGTTCAACGTGAACTTCTTCTTAATAATTCCTTATTTACTTTTGTTGTTTATCTCAACAGTCATCTCAATGTTGGGATATCTCTCATACCTGGCGTCTCCCTTTCTGGGTATCAAGCCACCGGTCTTACACTTCACATTCTTGAAGGTCACTTCCTTCATCCAATTTTCTTAATTTCTTACTTCCTTGTCTCCTCAGTCTATCCGCGTCTCACTATTTATCCTTCAAACTATCTCAAGGTTTCCTCAAATCCTCCCAACTTACAGGGGATAAACTATATGTATCTCTTATGCCTTCAACCATCAATTTTAACTCATGGTGGATCACCCTCATCCTGACGATCATATACTTTTCTATTTCTATTAATATGAGTCTTTAGGGTTTCCTCATGCCCAACTCCCTTATCATTCCTCAAACTCTGTTGCCTTTATATTCCTTTCCACCTCAATTCCTTTTTTTTTCCTTTCTCTTATCATTATTTCATGAACCAACACCATATAAGCATTGATTTCAAACATCCTGTCATTCTGGATTCGTGTCCTCAGAACGAATCTTGATAACTTTTACAACTTAGATTCATAATTCATCATACTCGTCCGCCTTTGTTCTGGCTCTAAAGCTTTTACACGATCTCCATAACCTTGGGAATTACTTTCCCGAAAACAATTGACTAAACTTTAATCAGTTTATTATAATCTCTGGCTCCATGCCTTTCTTGGTCTTTCACCAGCGGGTGGTCTCTCCCTTAGGAGGGTAAGTGACAAAAACAGTCTTTTGTGATTCGTCAATCATTTAGAATCTCCAATAATTCCTATATTTCCTTTAGCCAGGCTCTTGCCTCGGCTGGGTCAGCTTGTTCCATGGAACTCTGAGAGCTTAGCGACTTAAAGGTCCTGAAAGAATTTCTCACCGCACTGTCTCCTCAGGGTGGTGGTTGGGGATAATAGTCTAAGTTCTTTTTAGACAGGTCCATGAATTTCCGTATAGGAGTACCGTCTCGGGTCTCCTTTCCTTACTCGACTTTCTGTTTCCTTAGTATGAAATGTTTCATCCTACTCCCCATAATTGGGGTCATCTTTTAATTTAAAATCCTTATTTTCCACTCCATTATGTCATGGGTTCCTTCTATCTTGATGGTGACCTCCCTGACTATCACGTTCAGGGTTTACTCTAAATCTTATTCCTCAAACTATGGCTCTCATCTAAGTTCTCATCCTTACGCTCTTGAACTTTCGGAACCCAAATTCTATAGGAATACCTCATTATTCCCTTATCATCTTTCTCGATATTAATCTTTTATCTAATTGTTGGCTCCCTGCCTTCATTCATAACTTTTTCTGGCACAATATGATCTTTTCCAATAATTCGGGCTGTATTGCAATCTCAAACAGCTTTTCGGTACCGCCTCCGGTTACCTTCATTACTATTTCCATTTTCTCAAAATCTCTTATAAACTCTCCAAAAGACATCATCATCTTGAGTCTCTCCTTTTTACTAAGGGCATCAGCCACCATATTGGCTTTCCCCGCATGATAAAGAATCTCCCAATCATTATTCTTGATTAGCTCTAACTGCCTCCTCTGGCATATGTTGAGCTCTTTCTACGTGAAAATGTACTAGAGCACTTATGGCTTAGGTAATTCTCGCACTTCTCTCCATACAAGTAGTGCCTCCAATCTTTAGGGTAAAACTATTGCCACGAGCCTAAGCTCATGGGCGGGGATATTGAATTTCATATTACCTTAATTGTCTTGACGCAGACGCGATTATCTTTCTGTGCTAAGAAGCACCCTAATTCCTTATGCGAAGCGTCACTTACAAATCACCAAATCTCCTTTTTCCATCCGGCAATGCCAGCATAGGGGCCATCACCAACCTCGGCTTCAGTTCTTGAAAGCTGTTCTCGCATTTCTCTGTCCATTCGAACTTCTCAGTCTTACGAGTAAGCCGCGTTAAAGGGGCTACTATCTTTACAACTTGAACGAACCTCCGGTAGTGACCGGCCAATCCTACCTCTGGTAGTCGACCAAACCATGGTCATCAATTCATCAGTGGTCCTTTATCCAATCCTGTCAGGATCCTCCATGGGATCCTCCTCAATAACTATCCCTTCTAGGACAACATCCTCAACCGCTAAATCCTCAATATCAACATCATCCGGTCCTGCATTAGGACACTCTATCGGATCCAAAATCCGATCTCCAATTAGTAATAAAATATCATCGCGATGTTGCTCCTCAACCTCAGGGTTCGGAAGCCCGCTACCGTCTACGATAACGAACTACGCTTCTATCACGATATTTATAAGGGTTCCCATAAGGGTTTTAACTGTCAGTACTACGTTAGGTAGCCCGACTATGAACTTGGCAAGAGTTCTTATTATCTTAGTGAACTTATTATCTTAACGTCACATCATCTCTGAGGTTTATAACGCTTAGCTCTGATACCATTTCTGTAACACCCCCAGATCCGGGGTCGGGGATCCGGGTCGTCACGGTCTTTCTTTCCACAATATCACTTCACTTAATTAATAATAAATAACCTTATGCTGTGACCCCACACTAACACACACCACAACCCGTTATAGTCTCAGAGATGAAATTTAAATAAGTACAAGTCTTTGAATCCACAATTTAAAAGTTATTACAACCCAAAATGATTACTTGATAAATTTACAGTTAATTGCCATTATCTGCCACAAGTTATAATTAGACATAATTGATTCTCAAAAGTAGATGGTCTGATCTACAATAGATCTACCTCTGCAGCTATAGCAGCTACAACATCAACGGGAAGACGCGGGACGCTTCCCACGCGCTTGCGCTGGGTCTGCTGGAGTCTGGCCATCTTTCCTAACTGTTGTTGTGTGATGAAAGAAGAAAGCAAGGGTGAGCGGCAAGCCCACCAAAATAATATGTATAATGATTAATAGTATATGAGCCTTCTCATAGTACTCATGAAAATCTTGGTCAAAAGAAATGAACCAAGTTGATATCTTAATGCGATGAAGTCGCAAAATATTCAGTATATATATATATATCTATATACATATATACCTTTCAAAATATTGGAAGTCCTCTTCCATGCATAATATACACAAAGTCCCAGTGTATAACTGTATATAAAAAAATATCGTTGCAAGGTGATCTCATATATCTAACCTTGTCTCAACGTTTTTCTGAAAATCTTATTCATTCATAAGACAATTATTAATTAGATATAAGTTTAAAAGATGAAGTTACAAGATACCCCAATATACTTATATCTTTCCCAAATACTACTTGAACTACCACCGTTCAAGTTATAATTAGTTTCAAAAGTTCATCCCACTGATGAGACCACAAGATAAGACTTGAATAGATTCAATCTTTGAAATATTATTGAATGAAAAAGTTATGAGATACTTTATTTAGTCCCGATATATATATATCCACATATATATCTCTGTAAACATTTCCTGGAACCTCTGTTATATAAAGTATGAACAGAATTTGAAACATCCAATGAATTTTGGAAAGGAAAAGAATTTTGGCATAAACCAGATATCTTGCTAATCAGGCAAAGATACCCATAAGTAACCTTTTCTACTAGTAGATGGACGAATTCCCCACTGGTCATCACCCTGGCCGCATTAGGACCTATGCTGGACTGCCACTCAGCCACTTATGCATTTTATGGACTCCCACTGAGCCACTTACACTATCATGGACGCCCACTGAGCCCATGTTGCTTATGCCGACTCAATAGATGGACTTACTTCCCGAACGTTGGGTAAGTAATCAATTCATTTACCAAAACTGCAACCTTGTTGCGAATATAAAATACACCACAGAGCCGGATCCCTCAGGTTTTAAGCGAGTATTTAAATCCCCTTAAAAAGGAAGATCTTAAATATAAAAATGAGTTTTGGGATCCGCTCTAACTTTAAAAATCATTTTGAAGACTCGAAAACACTTTATAGAGTGTTTGGAGTAAAGCTAATTTAATGAAGTAAATCAGTCCCCAGAATATTTAGAAAATGACTGAATATTATTATTTAAATAATATTCCCATAAAGAATAATCTTTATAAAAATAATTGAAGTAGAAGTATTAAAATTTATACTTGAAACGAGTATTAAGTAACCAAAGATATACTTATATGAAAGTATTATCTTTATTTGAATAATCGAAAATAAGTTTGATTATTGACACCTTATTCTTTAATAAAATAAAGAATATATTGCAGTAATAAGCGGAGTCATAATACCTCGAATGAATATTATAAATAATATTCAAATAATAAAATAAACTGAGTCATAAGCCCTCGAATGAATATTCAAATAATATTCAATAAATAATATAAAAGAGTCATATGCCCTCGAATGAATATTCAAATAATATTCAGATAAATAAATAAAAGGAGTCATAAGTCCCCGAATGAATATTCAAAATAATATTCATTAATAAAATAAAAGGAGTCATAAGTCCTCGAATGAATATTCAAATAATATTCAATAATAAAATAAAGCTAAAGTTATCGAATAAACCTTATTCGATTAATAGTTTTGAAAACTATGACCATATATATATATATAAGTATATATATATATATTTATATCCATATATACAAAATCTACTCGGGATCCTCGACTCCCGGTTTTAGAAAATATTTTCACCTTTGGGTCCCTATACTAAGGGTATATGCAAGTTACCGCTATCCTCTAGCATAGGTATTAACAACTGAACCAACAGACATATATGGCAAGAATACGAAACAGGCATGCATATATATACCATATCAGCATGCTTCAATATATCGCAACATTTGCTAATAACAAATATGCATCTATCACAAGATAATGCATATACATATATACATCACAACAACAGTATAACGGGTAGAAAACTTGCCTGAGCGACTGGGGTTACGAATGGCTCGGGACGAGTCTGGTAACCTATAAACAACAAGTAAGTTGGAATTAAACCAAAGTCACTTGTAAATCTATACTTTAACTAACTTAGACTCTAACGCTTGTTTTGCGCTCACTGATTCGCTTAAGTCACTCGGGTACCCTCGGCTCCACCATTTTTAATAATTTAACCTTTACGAGTTTTAAAGCGATTCCTTCGCGAGTGTCTTACCAACTGCCTAACACACTTACCATAAATGTTTCATACATTAATTAACCCTTTTTGGTCTTTAACCTATGTTTCAAAGTAAGGCGAGGGAAAAAGTTTCGTTCGCGAAACGCCGTTACTTGAAACGGTCGTTTCTCCTAAACCGTGCATCGGAATCGAACGAACTACATATCAAAACGAAGCTCGTAACATGAGCTATCTAAACATGGCAGTGGTCACAATCTAGCAGGGGGTCCTCGGGTCCTAATGTTATGCACAAAACAGTCTAAAGAAAATCGGACGTTACGACGGCTATGTTTACGCGATTACCAATATTTATACCACTCCAATTCTTTACCAATTCACTACAAACCACCCAACCATCATCAATACCTCAAACACAACTTATATCAAGGCAAAGTCAGTCCATAATCTCAAGGTTTTCCAACTTATTCAACCACAAACATGATCTACTAACCATAACTTAAGATTCATTAACCATTAACCAAGATTCATATCCAAAATCACCACAAATCCAACCAAACTATCTAACATACATGGATCTTGCTATACATACATGGATATTTCTATATATACATTAATCCATCCATAAACTCATCAAAACTCAAAGTTCAAACTATAAGTTAAAGGTGAAAGTTGTTTATACCTCCTTGAAGCTTCCTAACACAACCCAAGAGCTTTGAATGCCTAAAAGAACCTTGATCCTTGCTTGTATAACCTTAATCTTTCATAAAAATTCAAGAAAACTAAAGTTACTTCTTGAAGGTTACTATTCACCATCTTCTTCCTTGATTTATTGGAAGAGATTGTGAAGGAATTAGGAGCTTAAACTTATAGCATATCCATATCTATGTACAAGGAAGCTTAGATAATTACCTTGTGATTTAACAATGCTTGGAACTTGATTTTTGAAATTCTTGCCCTTGAAAAAGATGAAAAGCCGAGAGCAAGATGATGAGAATGAAATGATTTTGTGTTTTTTGATTTGTTTGGCTTAGCTTGGTTGTTTTTTGTTTTGTTTTTGGTTAATTACCTTAATAACCTTATATTTGTGTGGTTATAAACCAACCACACCTCCTCCTTCCCCATGTCATGCTTACATCACATTGCTATGTCATCCTCCCTTCCTTGTCCTCTTCTCATTGGTTGGGTGACATCACTTCCTCTAATCCCTTTGCTTAACTTCCTAATTGTTTGCCTAATGACCGCTGATCTGTTATACGGTTCGCTTAACTTTCGTTTTCATTTATCGTTTGAAGGATCATACCCGGGATCTTATTACTTAGGTTCCCTTAACCTTTCTCAATACATTATATTCCTTTTTATGATCCTCTCTTATAATCCTTTAATTTAAATCCTTTTTATCCTGTTACCTTTTTCTCAATTCTTTCCGTATCTAGTGGATTTCCGGGAAAAATCAAAGTGTTCGGAATTGGATTCTGACGATCTTTACATACACTTATATCCCATATAAAGTACTAATAAAATCTCAGAATATCCATATCAGAACCCCTACATAGTGTGGCATGAAAAGTTTTCTCATTCAGCAAAAACACTATTCATAAGGGTTTCAAAATTTCTCAAAAATTGGGGTTATTACAGAGATGTCACCTTATGAGATCCTTGAGGGAAGACAATGTCGATCTCCCTTATGTTAGGATGAAGTTGTAGAGCGCAAGATGCTCAGACCAACAGTGGTCCAAAGGAACAAGGATATAATAGATCTAATCAGAGGACGACTGGTAGTAGCCCAAGATGGACATAAGAGGTATACTGATTTGACACGAAAGGACAAAGAGTATGAAGTAGGGGACTTATTGCTGTTACTGGTATTCTCTTAGGAAGGATGGATAAGGTTCGGAAAGAAAGGAAAGCTAAGCCCACGATTTGTTGGACCCTTGGATATATTAAGACGTATTGAGAAGTTATAAATTGAACTAGCCCTACCCCGAACCTGTAGCAAGTTCATATCGCGTTCCACATATCAATATTAAGGAAGTTTAATCCGAATATGGGACATATAGGAGAATGTCAGCGCATAGACATGCAACCAGACCTGACCTATATGAAGCAACCAGTAAGGGTTATGGATTGAAAGAAGCAAGTGCTTAGGAACATGGTTATCAAACCGGTCATAGTTTTATGGTAAAACCACAATGTGGGAAGAATTGACTTGAGAGTTAGAAATCGCAATGCTAGAAAAGTATCCCCAACTGTTACTATCTGATTCCGGGACGGAATCCTTTTAATGAGGGGAGACTGTAATAACCCCAATTTTTGGAATTTTTGAAACACTGATGAATAGTAACTTTTGCTGATGATGCTGATTAGGGAAAATTATCAGACCACACTATATAGGAGTACAGTTATGGAAATTCCAAGATCGTATTAGTATTCCATAAAGTAAATGAGTGTATGTAAAGGTCGTCAGAATCCAAATTCGAACACTTTGATTTTTCCCGAAAATCCACAAGATACCGAAAAAATTGAGTATAAGGTAACATGATTAAAAGGATTTAAATTCAAGGATTTAAATTCAAGGATTATAAGCAAGGATCATTAAAGGATTATAAAATATGAAGAGAGGGTTAGGGAAGCCCAAGTAATAAGATCCCGGATACGTTTCCTAGAACGATTAACATGAACGAACGATAAATGAATCGTAGAATAATTAAACGACTAAGTAATGCAAGTGGCAAGGAGGATGAGCTCATTGGTGACCAAACAAGATTATGTCACCTTCCACTCACATTAATCAACCAATAACCAAACAAATATCTTCTTATCACTTCCTTATCACCACAACCCAAGTCAAACATTTTCTCTCCCCCATTTTTATCAAAAAAACCCGAGAGGAAAGAGAGATGAAAATGGAGGAAGATGAAATGCTTGTATCTTGAGTTTCCCTTGGCCGTTTTTCGCGTTCTACCTTTCAAATAGAAGCCCTCGAGAAGCTCTACACATTTAAGGTAACCACTCTCCTCACCTCCTTGATTCTCAATTCCGTTTTTAATGTTTTATGGTTCAGATGAATAGTTAACTCAAGAACTAATGTTGTGTTCTTGATTTTGTTTTAAGATTTTGATCATTATAAGGCTAGTTAAGGATCATCTAAGGTTTGTTAAGCATTACCCACTCTCCAAGGAAGGTATAAACTCTAAAATCTTGATCTTAACTTTGAGTTTTGTTTAAGATTTGTGGTTAAAAGTGATGAGTATTTTGATTATGTATGTATAGTTAGTTAATGATTGGTTTTTAGTGGTTATTGTTGTTGTTGTTGGTTTAAAATATTGGAGGAGTGGTTTGAAATGGTTTGGTTATGAAAGAGTTTTGACTTGGTTAAGTATTATTGTACAAGGTCTTGATTGGTTGATGCTTAGTTGTTATTTTGGTATAGTCTACAAGTGGAAAAACATGTAAACATAGCCGTCGTAATGCCCGTTTTCATACAAATGCTTGTTCTTAGTGTTCGGGACAGAGAGCTAACTGTTGAATCTGTAACTTTGCCATATTTAGCTAGATTGTGTCGTAAACTTCGTTTTGATATGTGGTTCACTTGAATCCGATATACGGTTTAGGAGAAACGACCGTTTTAAGTAGCGGCGTTCCGCAAACAAACCATTTCCCCTCGCCTTACTTTGAAACCTTGGTTAAGGTCCTTAAATGACTATTTGGAGTATGAAGTAATTATGTAAGGTTAATGGGTCAGTTGGTAGATTATTCGCGAAAGCGTCGCCTTAAAATTCGTAACGGTTAATTTATTAAAAATAGTGGAGCCGAGGATACTCGAGCGACTTATGTGAATCGTTAAGCGACCATAAGCGAACATTAGAGTCTAATTGGTTAAAGTCTAGTTTCTTAAGCGACCGTGGTTTAATTCCAACTTATATGTGTTTATAGGTTATCAGACTCGCCCCCGGGCCTTTTACCACCCCCCGTCCCTCAGGAAAGTTTTCTACCCGTTATACTATTGTTGTGATGTAAATATATTGATGCATTATCTTGAGATAAGTGCATGGTTGTTATTAAAAAATCTTGCGATATATTGGAGCATGTTGATATGGTATATATATGCATGTTGTGAAATCTTGATATTTTATTATCAATTCAAATGCTTATAAACTGCATAATGCCTATGCTAGAGATAAGCAATAGTTGCATATACCCTTAGTATAGTGGACCCGAAGGTGAACATTTTTCTAAACCGGGAGTCGATGTTCCCGAGTATAGTATATGTATATATATATAAATAGTTTTTTAAAACTATTAATCGAATAAGGTTTATTCGATAACTTTATTTTATTTAATGAATATTATTTTGATCATTCGAGGACTTATTACTCCGCTCATTTTATTTAATGAATATTAATTTGAATATTAATTCGAGAACTTATGACTCCGCTTATTTTATTAAATAATATTCTTTATTTTATTAAAGAATAATGTTTCAATATTTCAAAATTATTCTCGATTATTCAAATAAAGATCGTACTTACGTATAAGTATATCTTTGGTTATTTATTATTCATTTCAAGTATGAGTTTTTAAAACTTTTACTTCAATTATTTTTATAAAGATTATCCTTTATGGGAATATTATTTAAATAATAATATTAAGATATTCTCCAACATAGCGGGACTGATTTATTTTATTTAATCAGCATTACTCCAAACATTCTTAAAAAAAATTTCGAGTCTTCAAAATGATTTTAAAAGTTAGAGCGGATCCCAAAACTCGTTTTCAAATTTAAGATCTTCCTTTCGAAGGGGATTTAAATACTCGCTTAAAAATGAGGGATCCGGCTCTGTGGTATATTTTATGCGTGCAACGAGGTTGTTGTTTTGATAAAGGAATTTGATTACTTGCCCAACGTTCGTGAAGTAAGTCCATCTAATTGAGTCGGCATAAGCGACATGCCGGGGTACGGTCTATCAAAGTGTAAGTGGCTGGGTGGCAGTCCATCAACGCGTAGGAGGCCGGGTGGCATTCTATCACAAGGTCCTAATGCGGCCAGGGTGATGACCGGTGGGGGATTCATCCATCTACTGGTAGAAAAGGTTACTTATTGGTATCTTTGCCTGATCAGCAAGATATCAGGTTTATGCCAAAATTCTCTTCTTTCTAAATTCATTGGATATGACAACTCTGTTTATGCTTGTCATGACAGAGGTTTTCAGGGAATGTATGAGATATATATATATAGTTGTATATATATATTGGGACTTAATGAAGTATCTCGTAACTTCATTTCTTTTGAATGATATTTCAAAGATTGAATTTGTTCAAGTCTTATCTTGTAGTCTCATCTATGTGATGAACTTTTGAAACTGATTATACCTTGAACGGTGGTAGTTCAAGTCATATTCGGGAAAAGATATAAGTATATTGGAGTATCTAGTAACTTCATCTTTTCAACTTATATCTAGTAAATGATTATCTTATGCATAACAAAGATTTTCAGAAAAATGTTGAGACAAGGTTAGATATATGAGATCACCATGCAACGATATTTTTATACAGTTATAAACTGGAACTCTGTGTATACTATGCATGGAAGAGGACTTCCAAGATTTTGAAAAGTATATATACATATATACTGAATATTTTGCGACTTGGTCATATTAAGATATCAAACTTGGTTCATTTTTTCTTGACCAAGATTTTCATAAGTACTATGAGAATGCTCTTATATTGTTAATTATTATACATATTATTTCGGTGGGCTTGTTGCTCACCCTTGCTTTCTTCTTTCATCACACAACAACAGATAGAAAAGATGAACATGATCAAGCTCACAATTCGCAAGCGGTTAGGAAACGTTCCACCATTTTATGGAGGCGTTGATGCCGCTATAGATGAGGTAGGAACTACTAATAGGCTAGGTTTTCAACTATAGATGTACCAGACTTTTGTATATTTATGAATTGTAATAATGGCAAAGAATATGTAAATTTATTCAGAAACCCTTTTAAGGTGTAATCTCTCATAATTGTGGAATTAAATGACTTGTGTTATTTTTGGTATTCATCTCTGAGACTATAACTTGTGGTGTGTGTGTATATTGTGGGGTCACAGTACGCAGTAGTTGGTTATTTATTAATATTAAGTGTTATTAAGGGAAATGGAACTCGTGACAACCCGGATCCCCGACCCCGGATTTGGGGGTGTTACATTGGGGATCCTCGCTACCAACCAGTTCCTTCTTAACTAGAAAAGAGTATAAACAAAATCGCACAAATGATCTAACTAGCTCAACAAGTCATATAGACAATACTGAGAATAAATAATGATCAAGTGAAATGAGTTAAGGTATCAATGTGAACAATGAATAATGATTTAGAATTGGATATTAGATTTTCATTTTAAAAACCAAGGTTAGGCTGCTGATCAGTCACGCACTAACCCCGAGCAAGGCACACAGCTCTGCTCTAATTACTGGATCCAAGGCACACATTGGCCTAACTTGACCACCAATCTGGTGTGACCACGAATCTGGTCCACAATTTTATAAAACAATCCAATTCTATCATAATAACATAATAAACAATGTAAAGCAATAAACAGATTCATAAACAACATTGGATCCACATAGAATGTCTATCAGGTTGTGAAATAATTGGATAACAAAAGAATCAAAGTTTCAGAGTTACAAGGATTTGGTCTTTCAATATATAAGGAACAATGGTTTGAGTATGTAAGTAATCCTGGTTTAGTGTTCAGTATTTAGTTTGTATGTATTTGTGGAGTAGTTACATATATTTGTGGGTCGTATTCAGGTATTCAATAATCAATGGTTCAAAAAGAATAAGGTTTACGGCTCAAAGATCAATAACTGGAATCAAGGTTTAGGGTTCAGTGCTTCAAAGCACTTACAATGTAAAACAGAACTATCAACTATTCACAGTATATCTCGAGAAAGTTCAGAACACTTTCCTTGTATTAGCTTGCTACACTGTACTAGTTTTCAATCACAACCTCTTACTCCTCGGCTACTTGCTTCCCTTTCCTACACCTTGCCTCTTCTGCTCATATAGCATAAGTATCTATCAATACTCAACTCATATGATTCTACTCGATATAAGCTTCTATCTACCCTTCGTTTTACCCAAATCCGATTTACAGATTGAAAGATGCGATCAAAACAGTTATATAACGTACACATACGCATTTAACACGTTAATCAATGCACATATAACACATAACACGTAAGATGTTTGATTGAAAATACTTTTCAAAGAAGGTTTGATGTTAAAAGGATTTTTCATATAATTAATATGGATTTTTAAACATTTTTTAGAATTTAAACGGGGCATTGAACCATTTTTTAAACAATAAACAGGGTTCGGTTGGCCGATTCTGGCTTCAAAATTATTTTATAATAATTATCGAGCCTTAAAAACAATTTAGTATAATATTTTAAAGCTTGAAACTATTTTTCAGAATTTTTAATTCAAAAATAAATAATTAAATCTAATTAAATAATTAATTAAAATCAATTAATAATTAATTAAATCAATTAATCAATTAATTTTCAAATTAATTGACCAATTAACTAATTAATTATTAATTAAAAGTAATTAACTAATTAATTCAGATTTATTTTTTAATTAAAAATAATTTTTGGAATTAAAATAATAATTTTTAGAATTTTTAATAATTAAAAACGAATTTATGTAATTAAAATAAATAGAAAATATGATTTTGAAATAATTTATAAACATCAATCCTATTTTTGCAAATTCTGAAAAGTTCAGGGACCAAATTTCATCTTTTTCAAAGTACAAGGACTAAAGTGCAATTTTACAACCCCGTCGCCGGAAAACGCTCTTTCTCGCTGGAGACGGAGTTCCCGGGATCCTCACACCTCCACAAACTCCAGATCACTTCTCCTAATCACCAGGAACACAACCCAACAATCAAATCGTTCTAATAACCCCGGAGTTGGCCATAAATTGGCCGAGAAGTTCGCCGGTTCCGGCGAACTTTGTTTACTTTGATTCGAGCAAACCAGGAATCGTCAGTTGTTGTAATATACATGAATCGATTGCAAATTCAACAAGGAACACGATACAATCAACAAAAACATCTAATAACCCCTAGAACAAAAAGGCCCAAATTTCAATTCAAAACATTCATACGGGTATAAACCCTAATTTTGAAATTCCAAAATTAAACCCAATTTTGAACATGTTATTGAACTCCAAATTAGTCATATAATATATCAAAATCATCAGGAAGAAAATCCCTACAACATGCAATCATCAAATCATCCAAACAATCATCTGAACAAAAATTCATAATTTTAATCAAATAATTCGAAAATAAATAAAAATATAGAACATAAACCTTGATTTCTGCAGTTCTGAAACTTGAAGAATCTGATAGTACTCCTTAAATCCTTCATTTTGGTTACTAGAGCTTCCCGAGCAGATTGCAATAACACCTCGAAATTATAGTTTGATTCTCAGAAGGTTATAGAAAATTAGGGTTTTTCTCTGTAAAATTATATAATTACTGACTCCAAATGATTTTCTGTATAAAATAAAATACGGTAAGGGTTATTTATATTTATGAAATATTGGTACCCCGTTGGATCATACCGTATATAAAATAGTACATTTATTTATAAAAATAGATCCAAAACGGTACCAGTTTCGGGATAATTATGCAAATCTGTACAATTTGTACTGCGGTCTTGGTCTCAGCACCTGGTTACACGTATTACGAGGTGATAATTAAAATAGTTTAATAAAAAGATCCCGTTTATCGAAAATACGAGTTTTATTGATTTACCGAAACAAGTTTTGTATCGAAAATATTGCGTCGCGATCCGCACAGGACAAACCGTACGCCAGATCGAAAAAGTCAAAATATGAAAAATGCTCGGAATATTGTAATTAGGTTAGGAAGGAGTCTCGGAAGAGTTTCGGGTTATAAAAACGTAAAAAACGGGTGAAGTCGGCTGGTTCCCGATTATATAAAATGATTTAAAAATACTCGAAAAAAGAATTTATTGAATCCATAAATTTTCTATAAAATCATAAATTAAATTATAAAAAAATAGAAAGATATGGCAATTATCTATATTCTATTTTGGACATATGAAAATTAAAATACTCAATTTATATTATTTTTAATCACCCAAACACATATACCACTTAACAAATAATTCACAGAATACATACTGAACATGCATAATATTTATTTATTAACCAAAATAATTACACGATATATCCCAGATATTACATCCTTCCACCCTTAAAAGGATTCTGTCTTCAGAATCTCCTACGAAAACAAATGAGGGCACTTTTCTCTCATATCACTCTCTAACTCCCAGGTTGACTCTTCAACCTTTGGGTTTCTCCACAATACTCTTACTAACTTTACCACTTTATTTTTTAACACTTTCTCTCTTTCTTCTAGAATCTCTATCGGACTCTCCACATATGACAAATCTGCTTGAAGTTCTATTGGCTCGTACTCAATTACATGCCTGGAGTCGGAATTAATTTCTTAAGCATCGATACGTAAAAAACATTGTGTGTTGGATATATTTGTGATGTCATGTCTAATATGTTTTGTTTAGTTTCAGAACTTAATATCAGGACTTATCAGGACTTACTGGAAATCAGGATTTACTGAAGACAAGAAGATATCAGAACTTAAATTATCAGAACTTGTGATATCAGAACTTAAGGAAGGATATGCTTCAGAAGTAAAGTGCGGCTGATTTCTAGGAGAGGATCTGGACTAAAACAAAGGAAGATATGCTTTAGGAGTTGGACGACTAGAAGACTTGTAGAAGATAATATCTGATTGATATATTTTAGGAAGAGATATATTTCATATCAATTAGAAGATATCTTGTAAGTGTGTACTATATAAACACAGATTAGGGTTTACACTATAAGTGTTATCATTCACGAGAAAGATTATTGATTGTAACCCTAGCAGCTCTTAGTGATATTCATACATCATTGAGAGAGTAGTTTAACCTACTTTGTAACAAAGTTTATTATATTGAATAAATTTGATTATTATTACATATTTGTGATCGATTTGATTATATAAACACTATATTCAACCCCCTTCTATAGTGTTGTGTGACCTAACAAGTGGTATCAGAGCCTTTTTGTTAACACACATACAGTAAGATCTAAATAATAATCATGTCTAATCAATCAAAAACAGAAGACCCTCAAGAACCTGCAAAGGTTCAACCCATTCATAACACCAGTAGATATGAAACCATCAGGGTTCCTATGCTCAGGGTGTCTGAGTACCCTGTATGGAGTGTGAAGATGGCCATGTTTCCAGAAGCTACAGATCCAGAATATTTAGACAGAATTAATGATGGTCCACACAAGCCCACAAAGCTTTCTGTTGCAGTTGGGAATGAGCCACAAAAGATGATTCCCAAATAAAATAGAGAATTCACCTCTGAAGACATCTCTTCAATAGCCAAGGATGCAAAAGTAAGACACTTGCTCCATAGTGCACTTGACAATATCATGTCAAACAGGGTGATTAGATGAAAGACTGCAAAAGAAATCCGGGATACATTGGAAGTGAGATGTCAAGGAACCAATGCCATCAAAAAGAACAGGAAGACAATACTCACACAGGAGTATGAGCACTTTGACTCAAAATCTGATGAGTCACTAACTGAGACATATGACAGATTCACAAAGCTGTTAAATGATCTGTCACTAGTGGATAAGGAATATGATCCAGAAGATTTAAATTTGAAATTCCTACTAGCTCTTCCTGAAAAGTGGGATTTGAAAGCTACTACAATAAGAGACAACTATGAACTTGCTGATATGTCTCTTGATGAAATTTATGGGATGCTCAAGACTCATGAACTTGAGAAGGAGCAAAGAATGAAGAGGCATGGAGGGAAGACTAAGACAGTTGCTTTGAAGGCTGAAGAAAAGCTAATTGTCTCTAGGAAGGCAAAGGGAAAGGCTCTCATCATACAGTATGATTCAGAGTCATCAGATTCTGATGATGATAATTCAGAACCTAAAAATTTATCTGAAGTGGATGTTGATGCAGAGATGATACAACTGTGTGCTCTTATGGTGAAGGGTATCACAAAGATAGCCTAAAAGAAATTCAGAAAGGGTAAGAAGTTTTTCAGGAAAAGTGGAAGTTCTGAAAAGAAAGGGTTCAGAAAGTCTGAAGGCAAATGAGGAAAGTCTGACAGAGGAGACAACTCAAATGTCAAATGGTACAATTATGGTGAAAGAGGCCACATATTTCCTGATTGCAAGAAAGGAAAAGGTGATAAAGGCCAGGCACTTATCACAAAGAAGAAAAACTGGGCAGACACTTCAGAATCTGAAGAATAGGTGAACTATGCCTTAATGGCAAATACTGATAACAGTTCTAATGCCGCTAAACTTGAGGTACCTCTATCAACACTTGCTTTTGATACAGATGATATTACTGAGTTGAGATTATTTCTGAAAAACATCTATATTAGCTATAAAGATCATACTTAGAGAATGAAAGATTAAAATCTGAAAATCTCAAGTATAAAAACAGATATAGCTATCTTAAAGAAGAGTTAGTCCACCAAAACACTGTTCAAACAGAAAGAGATAAAGGTGTGTATGTTAAGAATGAATTGCTTAAACATAATGGTTATCTAAAAACTGAACTAGAAAAAGAAAGAGAAATCATTAGGACTTGGACTAACTCAGGCAAAACAAATCAGAATATTCTAAGTAGTGGAAACTGGAAAGAGGGGTTAGGTTATAAAGATGGAAAAAGTGAGAAAGGGACTTTGCCAATTAAGCCAAAGGTAAATCCTGTTAAATTTGTTGCAAAAACTGTTGTGTCTGATTCTGAAAAGATGAAAGACTCTAAAATAGAAGTCAAAGAAAAGTCAACTTCTGACAAATTAAAACAGGATAAACCAACTGTAGTAAACATAGGCTTAATGACAAAGAAGCATCTTAAGCATAAGCTGAAAGAAATAAGGAATGTCAACAAGGTAAAGAAAGCTAGGAAAAATAGAAATGGAAAGGAAGGTGTGAATAAAAGTAAAAATTATATGCCTGTTCCTAATGCTCCTAGAAAGAAATGCTATAATTGTGGAAACTCTAACCATCTTGCTTTTTTTGCAGGAAAAATAAAGATATAAACTCTTTACCTCCTAAATCAGGAGTTAAGAGTCATTCTGTTAGGTTTTAAACCACAAAATCCTTATTTTCATTGTGGTAGTTAATGGCATTCTATTATACTTGTAAGGAATATCATAGTCTGTACTATGATTATTATGAAATAAACCTTCTTTAAAGAAAGTTAGTGTAATTCCTTTTAGTGTAAATTCTGATGCAAAGTATGATATAAAGTCTGATAAAAAGCATGTTAGCATAAACTCTGAAACTAAATCCGCTGCAAATGCTAACAAAATTAATAAGGCCAAAGGATCCAAGCAGGGCTGGGTCTTTAAACAACTAATCAATAGCGGTCTTTGTGATTGCAGGGCAACAGGAAAATATCCTGGTTCTGGATAGTGGATGTTCAGGACATATGACTGGAAAGAAAGCCCTGCTATCAGACTTTATGGAGAAAGCTGACCCACGAGTTTCTTATGAAGATGGAAACATGGGAAAAACTCTAGGATATGGCATTATCAATCTTGGGAATGTCATAATTGAATCAGTAGCTCTTGTCTCAGGACTTAAACATAATCTGCTAAGTGTGAGTCAAATCTGTGACAGAGGTTATCATGTGGATTTCTTTGAAGAACACTGTGAAGTGTATGTTAGGTCACACACACACTGTAGAGGGGGTGAATCCAGTGTATAGTACACTCAAATCGAACTTTAATAACTAAGTAACAGATACAACTTTATTGAAATAATAAACTCTGTTACAGTATGGAACTGTTACCTCTCAGTGATGAACAAATATCACGAGAGCTGCTAGGGTTATATAGAATAATAACTTCGATAATGATAACACTTATAGTGTAAAACCCTATGCCTGTGTTTATATACTACACAGTTACAGATAATCGCTAATTGATATGGAATATAAATCTGCTTCCTAAAATATATCAATCAGATATCTTTTCTTCCAAGTATTCCATTCTTCACGGAATTCCTTCTTCATGCATGTCTCTTTCTTATGTTTATCTCGATCTTCTTTCCTTTAATCAGCTACTGTCCTTATCTGATTGTCCTTCAGCACTTAAGTTCTGATATCTATCTTCTGATGATTATCTCCTGATAATATAAGTACTGATATCCTTAAGTCCTGACTTCCAGTATAAGTACTGATCAACAGTTAAGTACTGATTTATCCTGTTCACGTAAGATCTGAAAGCTAAAATAAAACATATTAGCCATGACATTATCAAATATATCTAACAATCTCCCCCAACTTGTAAATTAACAAAATATACAAGTTTAACAGATATTTGATGATGTCAAAAACATTAAGTACAAATGCATGAGAAATAGACTAGATAACTACAACTTACAGTCCTTAAAGTTTTTACCAATTTCAACTTCTGATAACAACTTCAATCTGTATAAATATCATAATTTAAGCAGTTGTAGATCTTCGACTTGGCTTCTTCATTTTCTGATCTCTCTGATGTTAGGAGTTGTTCTGAGATAGTTCTTCAACAAACATTTCTCAGCATATCTTAGTTCATCAATCATTCTCCTTTTAACACCTTTAAGCTCTGCAGTATCTTCACCAGTTTGAAAGATTGCAGCTATGAGATCATTAATCTTTGCTTTCTTAACTCCTGATCTAGTCTTATGACATAAGCATTGTCAGATTCAAGATTGAATTCAAAGAAAAAATATGCTATGGTTATAGTCTATTGCAAAGAAGAAATATGCTATGGTTATGGATGAGTTCACAAGATACACAGTAAATAGGGATTTTGAAATATGTTAACCCATAATCCAGTAACTGATTCTTCATCCAAAGAATCTGTGCACAACAGCTTCCTGCAGCAATATACTCTGCTTCTGCAGTTGATGTGGAAATTGACTTGTTTTTTGTGTGCTGTACCAAGAAACCAATCTGCCTCCAAGAAATTGGCAGCTTCCACTTGTGCTTTTCCTGTCAATTTTGCAACCTGCAAAATCTGCATCTGAGTAACCTATTAGTTTAAAATCTGATTCTCTAGGATACCATAATCCCAGAGCAGCTGTTCCTTTAAGATACTTAAAGATTCTTTTTACAGCTGTTAAGTGAGGTTCTCTTGGATCTGCTTGAAATCTTGCACAAAGACAGGTAGCATACATGATATCAGGTCTACTAGCAGTTAGATAGAGTAGAGAGCCAATCATACCTCTGTAGTCAGTAATATCTACTGATTTACCGGTATCCTTATCCAGTTTTGTTGCAGTGGCCATTGGAGTGGATGCACTTGAACAATCTTGCATTCCAAATTTCTT
This sequence comes from Apium graveolens, assembly GCF_009905375.1. Taxonomy (NCBI): domain Eukaryota; kingdom Viridiplantae; phylum Streptophyta; class Magnoliopsida; order Apiales; family Apiaceae; genus Apium; species Apium graveolens. The sequence goes on from NW_027421667.1 coordinate 44,148, forward strand.
TAGCAAGTTTCTGGTGTACTTGGTTTGACAAATAAAAGTGCCTTCCTCATTCTGCTTGACTTGAAGGCCCAGAAAATAGCTAAGTTCCCCCATCATACTCATCTGATATCTTGACTGCATTAGTTTGGCAAACTTCTTGCAAAGTTTGTCATTTGTAGATCCAAAAATGATATCAACATAAATCTGGACCAGAAGTAAGTCCTTTCCATGGTTGAGGTAGAACAGTGTTTTGTCTATTGTCCCTCTGTTGAATCCACTTTCCAGAAGAAACTGAGCTAAAGTCTCATACCATGCTCTAGGAGCTTGCTTAAGTCCATAAAGTGCTTTGTCAAGTCTGTAGACATAATCTGGATGTTTGGTATCTACAAAACCTGGAGGTTGTTCAACATATACCTCTTCCTCCAATTCTCCATTGAGAAAAGCACTTTTCACATCCATTTGAAAGACAGTAAACTTTTTGTGAGCAGCATAAGCCAAAAATATCCTTATGGCTTCTAACCTAGCAACTGGTGCAAATGTTTCATCATAATCAATTCCCTCCTGTTGAGAATATCCTTTTGCAACCAGCCTTGCCTTATTCCTTGTAATTATGCCATCACTGTCAGTTTTGTTTCTGAATACCCACTTTGTACCAACAACAGATCTATTCTTTGGTCTTGGTACTAGGGTCCAGACTTTGTTTCTTTCAAATTCATTCAACTCTTCCTGCATTGCTTGCACCCAATCAGCATCTTGAAGAGCTTCTTCCACTTTCTTTGGCTCAGTCTGAGAGAGAAAAGAATTGTAAAGACACTCATTTGAAGTACCTGTTCTAGTTCTGACACCTGCATCAGGATTTCCAATTATCAAATCAGGTGTATGTGATTTTGTCCACTTCCTTGCAGATGGAAGGTTTTCTCTAGAACTGGATGCTCCCCCATGATCCATGCTATCTTCATTTTCATTTTCTGATGCTCCCCCTGAAACTATGCTCTCTGAGTTGGATTCTTCAGTATTTAGATTTTCAGCACTATCAGAACTTGGCTTATCAGAACTTGACGAATCAGAACTTGAAGAGCCAGATGCATGTTCGATGTTTCTTGAGATGTGGTAGGATCTTGAGTATGCTCCCCCTGCATAGGTGCATCTTCCTTTAACGTAGTCACCACAGTTTCAATAACATCAGAGTTTAATCCATCAGAGTTTGCAGTATCAGGACTTAGACTGTCAGGATTTTCAGTATCAGAATATGAGTCTTCATTTTCAAATCTCAGCTGATCATGGTCAACGAAATCTTTAAGACCAGTGATCTTCTTGTCATCAAAAGAGACATTGATAGATTCCATGACCACTTTTGTTCTCAAATTATAGACTCTGAAGGCTTTTGTGGAAAGTGGATATCCAACAAAGATTCCTTCATCAGCTTTTAGATCAAACTTTGATAGCTGTTCAGGATGAGTCTTGAGAACAAAACACTTGCATCCAAATACATGAAAATATTTCAGATTTGGCTTCTTTTTCTTCACCATCTCATATGGTGTTTTTCCATGCTTGTTAATGAGTGTTGCATTTTGAGTAAAACAAGCAGTCTGCACAGCTTCAGCCCAGAAATAGGTTGGAAGCTTTGCTTCTTCAAGCATTGTACGTGCAGCTTCAATGAGAGTTCTATTCTTCCTTTCAACAACTCCATTTTGCTGTGGAGTTCCAGGAGCAGAAAATTCCTGCTTTATTCCATGGCTTTTGCAGAACTCTTCCATTATCAAATTCTTGAACTCAGTGCCATTATCACTCCTTAAAATTTTCACAGAATCTTTGACCATTTTATCCAGCTGTTTGACATGATCAATCAAGATAGATGCAGTTTCACTTTTTGTGTGCAAGAAATACACCCATGTGTATCTGGTGAACTCATCCACTATGACCAACGCATACTTCTTCTTTGCAATAGACATGACATTTACTGGACCAAATAGATCAACATGTATAAGATGATAAGGCTCAAGAATTGATGATTCAGTCTTGCTCTTGAATGAAGATTTTCTTTGTTTGGCTTTCTGACATGAATCACAAAGACCATCAGGAGCAAATACTGTGTTTGGCAATCCTCTCACAAGATCTTTCTTGACCAGTTCATTTATATTGTTGAAATTTAAATGAGAGAGTTTCTTATGCCAATTCCAGCTTTCTTCAATTGATGCTCTACTTAACAGACAGATTGCAGAGCCATCAGTACTTGTTGAAAGCTTAGCTTCATAAATGTTACCACGTCTGTATCCTTTCAGAACAACTTTGCCTTTAGATTTACTCACAATTTCACAGTGTTCTTCAAAGAAATCAACATGATAACCTCTGTCACAGATTTGACTTATACTCAGTAGGTTGTGTTTAAGTCCTGAGACCAGAGCTACTTTTAATGATGACATTCCAAGATTGATATTGCCATATCCCAATGTTTTTCCAATGTTGCCATCTCCATAAGAAACACTTGGGCCAGCTTTCTCCACAAAGTCTGATAGCAGGGCCTTATTTCCAGTCATATGACCTGAACATCCACTGTCCAGAACTAGAATATTTTTCCTGTTGCCCTGCAATCACAAAGACCACTAATTATTAGTTTTAAGGACCCAGACTTGCTTGGATCCTTTGGCCTTATTAAGTTTGTTAACATTTGCAGCGGATTTAGCATCAGAGTTTATGTTAACATTTTTCTTATCAGAATTTACATTATCAGACTTTGAATCAGAATTTACACTAGAAGGAACAATGGAAACTTTCTTCAAAGAAGGTTTTATTTGATAATAATCATAGTACAAACTATGATATTCCTTACAAGTATAAATGGAATGCCATAAACTACCACAATGAAAACAAGGATTTTGTGGTTTGTATCTAACTGACTGACTCTTAACTCCTGATTTTGAAGGTAAGGAGTTAATATTCTTATTTTTCCTGCAAAAAGAAGCCAGATGGTTAGAACTTCCACAGTTATGACATGTTTTCCTAGGAGCATCAGGAACAGGTTTATAATCATTGCTTTTATTCACACCTTCCTTTCCATTCCTATTTTTCCTAGGTGATTTTACCTTGTTTGCATTCTTGACATCTTTCAGCTTATGCTTAAGCTGCTTCTTTGTCATTAAGCCTATGTTTACTTCAGCTGTCTTTTCCTGTTTTAGTTTGTCAGAAGTTAATTCCTCTTTAACTTCTGATTTCTCATTATCAGACTTTACAGTTACAAACTTAACAGGTTTTAACTTTGGCTTTTGCTTAACAACAGGCTTAATTTCTTCAGTTCCTTTATCATTCTTATTCTCTCCATAACCTAAGCCCTCTTTCCAATTTTCACTACTTAGCAAATTTTGAGTTGTTCTGCCAGAGTTAGTCCAAGTCCTGATTATCTCTCTTTCCTTTTCTAACTCAGTTTTTAGAGATTCATTCATTTTTAGCACTTCATCCCTAACATAAAAAGCATCATCTCTATCCTTCTGAGTTTGATGGAATATAACTAACTCTTTTTCTAAGAAATCATTTCTTTTCTTAAAGCAAGATTTTCAGAAGTTAATCTTTCACATGTTAAGTTTGATCTCTATAACTAACAAACATGGTTTTAAGATATCTTCTCAACTCATTAATATCATCAGTATGAAAAGCATAAGTAGTCTGAGGTACCTTTGTTTCAGCAGCTTCAGAACTGCTCTCAGCACTTTCTTTATCAGCATTTGCCATCAATGCATAGTTCTCCTCACTTTCAGAGTCTGAAGTGTCTGTCCAGCTTTTCTGCTTTGTGACAAGAGCCTTGCCTCTGTCACCCTTTACCTTCTTGCAGTCAGGAGATATGTGGCCTTTCTCACCACAGTTATAGCATTTAACATTGGTGTAATCTCCTCTGTCAGACTTTCCTCCTCTGCCTTCAGATCTTCTGAAATTCTTCTTATCAGAACTTATGCTTTTCCTGGAAAACTTCTTTCCCTTCCTGAACTTCCTGTATGCAATTTGTGATTCCTTTCACCATAAGAGCACACAGCTTCATCTCCTCATCAGCATCAGTCTCAGGCAAGCTTTCAGAATCTGAGTCATCATCACTCTCAGAACTTGATGACTCAGTATCAGACTTTATGAAAAGAGCTTTACCCTTGTCTTTCTTTGAGGAAGCTGCTTTGGGGAATTCTTCTTCAGCCTTAAGAGCAACTGTCCTTGACTTTCCTCCTTTCCTCTTGCTTCTTTGTTCCATCTCCAGCTCATGAGTCTTGAGCATTCCATAGATTTCGTCAAGAGTTGTTTCATCAAGATTGTAGTTGTCTCTTATTGTCGTTGCCTTCAAATCCCAGCATTCAGGAAGAGCTAACAGGAACTTAAGGTTTGAATCTTCAAGATCATACTCTTTATCAACCAATGACAAATCATTCAAAAGTTTGACAAATCTATCATATAAATCATTCAATGACTCATTAGTCTTTGAGT
>NW_027421668.1:0-85185 GCF_009905375.1 Apium graveolens
AAACCCATTGAAGGAGTATTGGTTGAACCAACTTGTGTATAAATAGGCTATTAGCATATCATTTTGTCTCTATATAACATCTTCTCTTTTCTTCTTTTTCAGGTACGTTGTATTTCCTATATTTTTACTTATGTATTTTACATGTTTATTACATACTTCTATATATATATAATTAAATTACATTTTTGTGAACTTATGTATGACTATTCTAATTTACTTGTTATTAGTTTATTTTATTATTTAGTTCCATGGTTATGTGTATAACACTATAGTTTACTTAATTTAATCATGTTGATTATTAAATGTTTTAGTTAATAATCACCATTTTTTTTAAATATTTAATGCATGAATTTATGTTTATAATTACCTGTTTTGTGCTTGCATAATAATTCATATGTTATATGTTAAATATATTTTGATTTAGATATGCATTTAGATTCGTGCACCAATTAAATATATGTTAATTTATTAAATTGATTATACTTATTTTGTATAATGATATTTTCACACGTAAGGTTATGAAAATTTTATACACCAATATTTATATTTTGTCCACTTGCATAATCATAAGCATATGTTACCTATTTTATTTATCTTTGTTATTTTATTTTAAGGATATATAGATAGTAAATATTAAATGTACATCTATTTTATTCTTAATTTAAATAGTTTACATATACTTGATTTATTATTATTATATATAATGTATTTAAGTGTTGAGTTTTTTTTATTTGTGGGTACACTATTTTTAACTATTATATGAGAATTGTCGTATTTATATGTCAATATGAATTTATTTTGTTACTTGTAGTGACATTTAATTGTTATTATGGGTTAAGGTTTATAAAGTTAAAGTGTGGTTAGCTTAGTGACATGTACATGTTAACATTCTGATTATTATATTAAGGTAAGTTAACTCTTTACACTTTATTTATTTTAAAATCTTTTAATATTTTTGTACTGCTTTTGTTTTAAAATTTATGGATCAAGTACCCTGTTTTACAAATAAGAATTCCCAGTGAGCTCTGACTCATGAACCTGTTAGTAATTGCACACATTTTTGACAGAAATTATGAACTTTTGATAGTGTGTCACCAGGTATTTGTGGCCTTAGCGAGCTGTGGAATTTCATATCTTATGTCACATGGATTTTGGAAAATTATTTTTGTTTTATAAAATTATGATACTTGATCCACTAGTGTAGAAATATTTTCTTGCTGGGCTCTTAGCTCATTACTCACAAATTTTTAGGTGCATAGCTTTTGCGACATCTTAAAGGTGGATGCTTTGTAACAAAATTTTAGTGATTATGTTTATATTGGAGCTGCTTCTCCCAAGATTTGCTTTTTTTTTCAGCTTAGATGATTTTATTTCTGTCTGGGATTTTAGAAATTTATGAAAAACTAGAAACTTATTCTTATTATGGATTTAATTTGGAGTTTTAGGTGAATATTTAAGTATAACTATTTTCTGAAAAGTTGGGGTTTTACAAATTTTACTTCCTGATTAATTTTAAAAGCCATCATGAGTATTTGAGACTCAGGTCAGCCTATAAAGTGTCATGGCCTTTCATTTTGAAATGGCTATTTCTTGTAAATTTCTCTCTTGTTTTTCCTCTACCGTGAGAGAAACATGTCTTGTCGCATTTCATCTTACTTTTCTACTCCATCTCCTGGTCATTAGTTTTCAGAATTCCATATAATTACCAAGATTATAGTGTTACGTGCAGACATATAGTCATCTCGACTTTACAGAAATGATATTCATTAATTTTCAAGATTGGAAATTTGAGGGTTTCATATCTGTTCATATTGTTTTTGATTTGGTTTATGGCTAATGGTGACGGCACATTTTGTTGAGTTTCATTATCTGGATCTTAAACTGATTTTATATAAACACCAAGCTTTGATATCAATTTTTAGGCCTTTAATTACCTATAGAGGGGGTCAATATAATTATAACAATCAAATCCAATTATGTACTCAATAATGAAGAATAGTTTTTATATTATTGAATAAAAACTTATTACAAAATTCTCTAGCTCAAGATGAGCAAATATCTTGAGAGCTTGTAGGTTATGTGTATGATAAAATAAATGCACCAGTTTTAACCTACTAGTGTTAACCTAATTTCTGCTTATATACTGCACACTTACACAATCAATATAAAGATAAAATCAATAAGGAATCCTAATACATATGCTATGATATCAAAAAAATACTAATATGAACAATGTTGATGGGAAGTATTCATCAATAAATACTGATGAGGTCATTTTTGTTAAACTCTCATATGAAATACTAATGGAAAAAATGTGATAGTTATATACTAATATCATCAACTTTTGACACCAATTTTTTGAAGGTTTATAAGCCATTTTTTAATTTTCAGGAAATCACAATTCAATTCCCACCGACATGGGTAGGTTCCGCCTTTGGACAAAAATTGAGGTATGTTCTGGGATTTGACAAACTTTGAACTTAAATTTTGATCTCCTTTTTTAATAGTTTTTCTCGGAATTTGGTGATCTTATAAGTTTTCTATATTTTCTTAAAATATTTGCAAGGAAAGAAATGTTTATTCAAATAACTAATTTTGATTAAAATTACTCAAAGAACTATAAAAAATGGGGAGTACAAAATATAAGTAATGTAAATGATAATAGTCATTTCATACCAAAGTCAATATAAATGATGAATTACTTAAAATCTTAGGCCAAACTTAGTAGGATATACTTCATCCCATAATACATGTTTTTTGAACTTTGTTCATGTAAAATTAATAATTTTACATATCTTTTTAAAATAATTATTTTTTTGAATTAAAGTGTTAATATTAATAATTTTATTCAAAAAAGGAAATTCTAGAAATAATTTTTGTACGTATCTTTTTTATTCATCTTAAAAAAATAACTCAATTATATTTTGGTACATATTGACAAAATAATGTTCTTTTTGCATTTCATACCCACCTTGTGAAAAGACCCAAAATTTTGTTGGAAAACTTGTCTATTGAAAATTTTGAGTTACAAAACAAGTTTATAAATATAGCATTGTTTTAAATAATAAATTTCATTAGAATTGAAAATATTAAAAATCTTCATTATCATTATGTTAAAGTACATATGGTCAAGTCAAACAACTTTTATACTTAGACACTATCAGTGCATTTCTCATTCAATTTCTTCCCAATTTATATTTTTTCCAATCAACCAGTGAATGAATATGGTATATGTAGTATTACCCACAATATTGTCATTTTACATGTTTAAATCAAATTGACTAAGAATAAAATAAAAATCTACAATCATATATGGTTCATTTTAATCCTATGTTTAAATAACATATATTAGTAAATATTTTTAAAATTGTATTGTCAAAAATTTGGTAGTGCTATCTTATACCTCTATAAATTTACTTTGATTAAATGTTGTCATGGTAATATTAATTTTTACATGACCAATAATATCTGAATTATTGTGACAGGTTTTTAAGACTTGAAATGTATGAGAGTAGTAACTTCTATTATTCTTAGTTAGTGTTGTAGTAGTACAAATATTATTCTTAGTTGAGGTGAGTAGGGAATTAATATATAATTATCACTAAATAAAATTTAAAATTTCGAGAAATATCAGTTTTTAGTTAAGTTTTTTATACAATCTTACCACTTAATTTATAGAATCTCATTTTATTTACAATAAAAAATAAATTAGAGTAATGCTTGTTTACTTATTGGTTGTAAATCAACACCCAATTAGTTTGTATAATACATGGAGCAGACTTCGTTAAATTATATTTTTATAAAACGAAAAAAATTGAATTGTAATAAGAAATTGATAGTAAGATAAAAAACACTTTAAACTAAAATTGGGCCCATTGAAACCCATGATATACAATTGGGCCTGCAAAATATAGGATATTAAAAAGGTAGGTAAAACCCTAATATCATATTAAAAGGTAGGTAAAACCTTAATATCAGCACAAGCCGCCTCCTTACAAACGAAATGAATTTGTACATGGCTATGAAATAGGCCATGAAATAGGTTTTGGAGTTATTTGTTTTTCTATGAAAAAAGTGTTTTGGTGCTCTAAGGTTAAACACATCTCCAAATGAATTGGTGGAGGACTAACCAAATGAATGGTTGGAGGACTAAGTGATAAGGTTTACGAGTTATCATGAATTGATGTTGTTTAACAAAGTTAAGGTAATAATTTATATTTCCGCGTTCTTCATTTTCTTTTTCATATGTGTTTATTTGCATAAACTTTGGTAGAAATCAAACACTAAAATAAGTATCCCATTTTTCATTGTATATATGTATGTAGATTTAAATGGAATGTTCACTTGTATTTGTTTTACATGACCTCTATGTCAAGGAATTATCCTTTCAAGATATATGTCCCGGTTAGAAAAAAAGTCAGTTACATTTGTATTAATTTTTTTTTGTTCTTCATAAATAACATATACATGATATATTGAAAAAAAGAAAATTTATAGAAAAGAAGCCCACATATTATTTATATTTTATGTTCATATTTGTTGAATTATACTATTAAATTTATTTTATGTTTATGTAGACCTTACTTTAGAGATATTTTCACAGGAATTATATTTTTCTTACTACTTCACACAATTTCCGAAAACAATGAAAGAAATGCTCCAAGTACCTTCCCTTTCTCTTCATTAATATACAGTGTAAGATTTCTTTGTTATTCGTTACTTTTACCATGCGAATTATATATTATTAATATAAATGCAGATAGTACAAGTGGATCTATGTGGGGTGTTTTTTTTTCCTAATGTATATAGGACAAACAACTCTAAATTACCTCTTGTTGACCTAAATAAACACGAAGTTACTTATATTCGGAGTTTCCCATCTCACGAAGCCCCATCACTTTTTAACTTCATTTCACAACACACATGGTTGAAAATGAGATTTCTTACTTGATAGAGATGTAGGCTTTGTTGGGAAAATTTTTTTAGTGTTGGAAGAACTTATATTTTTCAATACATGAATAGGTAGGGTCACCATTTTCAGCCTCACTAGAACCCGTGGCTTAGTAGCTTCTATAGATCCGTAAACTATTGAAAAGTATAGAGTTATGGTTTTTCTTTAATCCAGTAGTAATATTATTGGCGGTGTCACTCTGGTGATGTTAATTTTACTAGTACAATTGGTGGCACTAGTAGTCGAATCTTAGGAGTGGAATTAGTGGTTGGATTGTTGGTGGTGAAGTTCGTGCTAACATAAAAAGTATCATTGGTGGTAACTTTAATAATGGCATAAGTGGTAGTACATTAGTGGTATAATGGGTAGTTTTAAAAGTGGGATTGGTGGCAGCATGACTAGCATCTTAGTGGTTACACTGGTGGTACCAGAAACGATATATTAGTTAGTGGATTTGCTGGCATTGATGGTGGCCATTGGTCCGGGTGCTCTTATTAGTGCATTGGTGGCATTGAAAGCGGTAATCTTTGCAGGAGAATTGGTGGTGGTATTATTGGGTGTGGTGTGAAGTTCGTGCTAACTTAAGCAGTTCCATTTATGGCCAGTTTAATTATGGTAGTACAGGTGGTAGCATTGATGTTATATGGTTAGTCTTAGTTGTGGCAATTTATGGTAGCATTGTGGTAGCTTAGTGGTAGTACTGGTTGTATATTAGGTACTATTAGTAGTTAATTTTAGCTTCAGAGATGGTGGTTGTGACGCCCTCAAAACCCGAGTTAGAAGTTATTACGTCATACTAAATCCCAACTAGTTTAACTTACAACTGAAAATGAAATCATTCTTACAAACTTGCATAACTCAAACTAGCTTCGTTCCAACTCAACCCGAAATCCTAGATCACATGCTAGACTGGAGATTCTCGTTACCAATAATTTCCATTTTAACTGTAGAATGATTTAAACAGATTCACAAGGGTGAGCTAACTAGCTCAGCAAGTTATAATAACAATAACTGGGTGTTAACAATGATCAATTGAAATGATTCATAGGAATCAAGTTCCTTGTTAAGCAATTATTAGAATTGATATTCATTTTTAAGTTTAAAAACCAAGTTAGGCTGCTGATCAGTGACACACTAACTCGATTAAGGCACACAACTCTATTCTCTATACTGGATCAAGGCACACATTGGCCTAATATGACCACCAATCAGGTCTGACCACGAATCTGTTCCATATTTAGAAACCTATCCAATTCTATAACAATTCAACATGATAAATATTTATTTCAGAGCATAAAGTAATACATAAATATCACCATAGTAATATCAGGGTATGTATGAGGAATAACTTCCAGCCTATAGGAGAATCAGGTATTAGATGAATAATGGTTATACAAGGTTTAGTTCACTATACCATAGAATTGCTTTCGCAACTAGATTTTTAAAACTATCCAAAAAACGTTGTTGTTGAAAGGTGATTTCATGTCTATTGCAAGGGATTTTAAGAACATTGCAGCTGAATCAACAAAATTTCGAGGTCGTTACAAATACATGTTATTGTAATACATTATATAATCGTTACAGTAGATCAGAGATTTGGGCCCAAAAGTTAGGCGGTCTTGTTCAAAACTTGTGAGCGGGCTTGCTGAAATTCTTTTCCCGACTGTCAATTAAATAATATAAAAAAACACAGACTGTCAAACAATCTCCACTGCGGCGAAAGATTAAATCTTTGCTGAAATATTTCTCTTAAACACTGAATATTAAATCTTTGTAAAGACTAAAGCTCCAAAAAGATTAAATCTCGGAAAAGATTAAACCTTGAACGAAATGTATTTTTTTCCCCAAATCATCTTTCCTAAAGCTCTTTGAATTCACTAAATTTAATTTAGGAGAAGATTAAATTTGGTCGATTATTGTTAATTATTGTTTAATTTACCTCCTTGCTTTTCTGTTTCTATGTTATTTTGTGTTTGGGATCTTTTATGGATGTTACACTATGTGTTAATTAGGGTTTATTTATTAAATCATGTTTATGTGTCAATCGTGTCTTATTATCAGTTCTGAGTTGTATTGGGATTTGTTTGGAATGACAGTGGTATGAAATTTTAAGGTATCACTTGTCGTTGTAAAAGTAGAATTTGTATTTTGGACTTTTTGTTTGCTCCATGTTCTGATAGTTTGTTAATCTTTATAGAATGAAGTACTACAAGAAGAAATTCAATACTTTCAGATGTTTTAATATATATTGACTCGTTAAATAAAAAACTTGTGTCCAATCGCCTAGGTCATATAAAGGTGTTTGTATAATTGTTTATTCAGAATCAATTAAGCAAGTGTTATTATAATTCACATCTTATAGTTTTTTTACTGGTTTCATTTTAGAAAAAGATAAAAGAAAATTGTGATAAGATGACCCGAGCTACGGGAAGTGGGAATAAATGTGTTGAAAGAAGAGATACCACAAGTGTCGATAACAAGAATAGTTCAAGGACGGAGAGGCGATATGTTATTAATACAAATAACGAAGAAAATGGCATCTATAGTATTGGTGGAGGACATTGCTTTGCAACTATGACCTTGCTACCTACTACAGGGAAATGTATCAACTTAGAAAAAGTGGAAAGGGTGCCATCTTTTATAACATGGATTCCCTTGGATAGGTAAAACATTTTGTGCTGTTTTTTGACAACTCCTTATCATTTGGTGATAAGGAATTAAATTAAATTTCAATATGAGATTCTCAGATTGTTATTTACAAATCCCTCTACCTGACTTTCTGTTTGCAGGGTGGTTTCTCCACAAACTTAGATCAAATTGACTCATCAAAAAAGCATCTTTTGCTCAAGGTAAAATATCAGAGTCTGGAGGAACATCTCGATTTGGTCGCTTTGGCTTTGGCTCATAGTTATAAACAAAAATACCCGAAACCACAACAAGACAAATAGGTATATTGTAATTATGGGACAAGCATATCTGATATTCCTTGTTATGGCCTCCACATCTATATGTCTTCCACAATGATTTAGTTGGATAGTACACACACATATATTTTTTCCTATGGCTTTACATGGTTTTGTTTCTGCTTCGGGTAAGTTTGTTTAAATTTATGTCAAATTTTACCGTTTGTTTGATATATGGTTATTTGATTAAGGTCGTGTCAAATTTTACCCTTTTTGCAAACTTTTTTTAATTATTATTTCACAATCACTAGGTCATAGTACTAATTAGGGAGGAGGAACTTAAGAATGTAGTCTTGTTCATGCATCAATATAAGTCACTAGATCCACATGGGTCGAACCCGGAATTTTTCAAACGTATTGAAATATTTTTAAAAGATATGTTGTTCTATTTTGTCAGATTTTCTTTGATACACGACATGGGCCAAGGGAACTAAATCGTAGGCTTGTATGTCTTATTCCTAAGGTTAAACAACTGAAACATATGGAAGATCTTCGACCTATCTATTTTTATAATGTTTTGATGCGCATACTGTCGAAGGTGGTGGTGAATAAGTTCAAACTATGTTTAATCTAGACAGTGTCTAACAACAGAGCGCTTTTAATGAAGAGAAGTTATAAGCTCATAATACAATGATTGCATTTGAAGTCACACGGGAAAAAAGCGTGTGGCTGGGTTAAGAATTGATATTTTAAGGCATAACATAGGTTGGAATGGAGATTTATTGATATAACGATTAAACTTCTCTTTTACAACTTAAAAAACTTTGGTACACTTTATTTTCTCCTTTTTACCATGTACCAGATTCAAGTATCCGACACTAGAACTCAATTTGTTAATTATATGGATAAAAAGGATTTTAACATAGAATTGATTTGTTGTGAAATATGTATAAGTAAAACTAAATTGAACACAATGTGTCTCTCTAATTAATAACCACTCTTTAATTTTGATCAAATTTCTCCATTGCAAAGTACTACATTATAAACAATTAGAGCCTCATGTATTGAGACATACATGTATACAACACTCTATAATCCACCAGAATACCAGGAAAATTGTAATGTATCTATCATCTCTACTATTTTCTTATTTATTTTAAATTTAGATTAATTTTAATTTCCATATTGTTAACCATGTTTATTAGATTTAAGGTTTAAGAAATCAAATACCATTACTCAGCTATCATATCACATATTACCATTCTCTTATAAAGGAACTTAAATAAATTGGGGATATTTTGATAAAATTTTGGAGAAAACCTTACCATTTAGCGATATCAATATATATCATTAAGCGTCAAGGTCTGCTCCAAAGAATGATGATCCATTGGTACATCAAGCATTTTCTTGGTGTTGGTGATATTGATGACAAAGTTGTTCTCAAAGAACGGAAAGTTATTAATTTTTGATTATCTTGGAAAGTGTTTTTATATATTTCTACGAGATCACATAGCGTTATTATATAATTTTATGTGCAAAAATTCAGAAGCGACAATATCTGATAGTTGATATAATATATAAGTTGTATTACATAAAATGTGATCATATACTCCTGATTCTGGCAAACTACAATAATTATTGAATTCACTTTATATGTTGAAATATATCTGACCCTCTTAACCCTCCTAACATAGAGTCATATATATTATTTTTATATATAAACAAGAAGTCATGAGTTGCTTATGTAATGAGAGCCAAAAAGGTGAAACAAATTGAACACGAGATTTATACTCGTTCCATTCAACTTTTATCAGGTCGCAGGCATCACTTGATCTAATATTTGAGGAAAGACTTGATAACGTGATAGCAAGGCACACTCCCCTTGCAACAATAACAAGTTCAATGCTTTATTCTTATATGCAGCTTAAGCAAAACACTGAAAATATTTTTGTTTGATTATGTATTCTTTGTGAGATGCATAGAAAGTAGAAACATGTTGAAACCATTATTTGTAGATACAATGTAAATATTACAAACCAGTTCAGTTTATAGATGATTTAAGAATTACAAGTGCAATGATTTTAATTGTAGTCGATTTTTATTTCATCATCTAATTGCTTACAGAATTTTAAGAATCGGAATATTCTGTGCTCATCTCTGTTTTACATTTTTGGATATTGTGTGACTATATGTTCATATCACATGTTTGTTGTGGAGGCCTGGGGGCTGAAAACTGCAGTGAGAAAGATGAACAGTTTAGTCATATTAGTCATATTGTTAGTGCGGTTATATTACCTGCGTACATTGATAGTTGAGAAGTTATTAAAAGGGCATAGAATGATACAACTGGATCTTATGGCTTGACTTAATAAAGTAGCATGAAAGGATTCGAGGATCGATCATGTGAGAAATTTAAATAAGGTATATTGTCATTTCTTATATTCAATGTTATAGATTTTGTTGCATCTACATATTGACCAGAGACAAGATTTATAGTAAAATATGTTAGTTCCTCAATTCTATTTGAGAAGCTTTAACAAAACTATGTCAAATTCATAATATGAGCCATAACCTTGTATCCTACTTCCTTTTGCTAAGACCACACAATCACTCATAAACGAGACAAGTTATAAATATTTTCTCTCTATTTACCTCTTACTAACCATTTCGAAAAACAATGAAATATTTATAAATATTCTACTATAAACTTACCGTTGTTTTTTGTAGTTGCAAGTGATAGGTTGTCTTAGTGGTATGGAGATGACTCTTAAGGATGTTGGTTACTTGGTACAACTTGGAAGTGGGGTTGCTGCTCCTTCTGCATACTTGGAGAACAAACATGTCAATAATTCCATCCTCTAAATTCCCCATTAGTGATCGGAGCAACTATTATTTCTAAATCATTTTATGCTAAATACTACATAAAAACATGCTTCATTGAGGTGGTCTATAGTAGACTACTATATCTTAACACTGCTTCTTGCATTGATTTGCATGTTTTCTTTGTTGACTTATTTTTATGTAAATTCTATCAAATTTAAATGAGTATTTAAAGTGTTGTTAGGACCTTGGTTTTAGTGGAACAAGTCTTAAATTTCAATCTGAGATTCTCATATTGTTATTTACAAATCTCGGTACCTGACTTTCTCTTTGCAGGGTGGTTTCTCCACAAACATGGATCAAATCGAATCATCAAAAAAGCATCTTCTGCTCAAAGTAAAATATCAGAGTCTGGAGGAACATTTCGATTTGGTCGCTTTGGCTTTGGCTCATAGTTATAAACAAAAAAATCGAAACCACGACAAGATAAACATGTATATTGTAATTATGGGACATGCATATGTGATATTCCTTGTTATGGCCTCCATATCTATATGTCTTCCACTATGATTTAGTTGGATAGTACACACACATATATTTTTTCCTATGGCTTTACATGGTTTTGTTTCTGCTCGGGTAAGTTGTTTAAATTTCTGTCAAATTTTACCGTTTTGTTTGATATATGGTTATTCGATTAAGGTCGTGTCAAATTTTACCCTTTTGAAAACTTTTTTTAATTATTATTTCACAATCAGTACGTCATAGTACCTATTAGGGAGGAGGAAGTTAAGAATGTAGTCTTGTTCATGCTCCAAAGAATGATGGGTCGAACCCGGCATTTCACAATACAACTCACTAGATCCACATGGGTCGAACCCGGCCTTTTTCATACGTATTGAAATATTTTTTAAAAGATATGTTGTTCTATTTTGTCAGATTTTCTTTGATACATGACATGGGCCAAGGGAACTAAATCGTAGGCTTGTATGTCTTATTCCTAAGGTTAAACAACTGAAACATATGGAAGATCTTCGACCTATCTATTTTTATAATGTTATGATGCGCATACCGTCGAAGGTGGTGGTGAATAAGTTTAAACTATGTTTAATCTAGACAGTGTCTAACAAACAAAGTGTTTTTAATGAAGGGAGGCTATTAGCTCATAATACAATGATTGCTTTGAAGTCACAAGGGAAAAAAGGTCCTGGCTAGGTTAAGAATTGATATTTTAAGGCATAAGATAGGTTGGAATGGATATTTATTGATATAACGATTAAAGTTCTCTTTTACAACTTAAAAAACTTTGGTACACTTTATTTTCTCCTTTTTACCATGTACCAGATTCAAGTATCCCCCACTAGAACTCAATTTGTTAATTATATGGATAAAAAGGATTTTAACATAGAATTGATTTGTTGAGAAATATGTGTAAGTAAACTAAATTGAACACAATGTGTCTCTCTAATTAATAACCACTCTTTTAATTTGATCAAATTTCTCCATTGCAAAGTACTACATTATAAAAAATTAGAGCCTCCATGTATTGAGACATACATGTATACAACACTCTATAATCCACTAAAATACGAGGAAAATTGTAATGTTTCTATCATCTCTACTATTTTCTTATTTATTTTAAATTTAAATTAATTTTAATTTCCATATTGTTAACCATATTTATTAGATTAAGGTTTAAGAAATCAAATACCATTACTCAGCTATCATATCACACATTACCATTCTCTTAAGGAGGAACTTAAATAAATTGTGGATATTTTGATAAAGTTTTTGGAGAAAACCTTACCATGTAGCCATATCATTATATATCATTAAGCGTCAAGGTCTGCTCCAAAGAATGATGATTCATTGGTACATCAAGCATTTTTTTGGTGTTGGTGATATTGATGACAAAGTTGTTCTCAAAGAACGGAAAGTTATTAATTTTTGATTATCTTGGAAAGTGTTTTTATATATTTCTACGATTTAACATAGCGTTATTATATAATTTTATGTGCAAAAATTCATAAGCCACAATATCTGATAGTGGCTATAATACATAAGTTGTATTACACAAAATGTGATCATATATTCTTGATTCTAGCAAACTACAATAATTATTGAATTCACTTTATATGTTGAAATATATCTGACCCTCCTAACCCTCCTAACACAGAGTCTTATATATTATTTTTATATATAAACAAGAAGTCATGAGTTGCTTATGTAATGAGAGCCAAATAGGTGAAACAAATTGAACACGAGATTTTGTACTCGTTCCATTCAACTTTTATCTGGTCTCAGGCATCACTTGATCTAATATTCGAGGAAAGACTTGATAACGTAATAGTAAGGCACACTCCCCTTGCAACAACAACAAGTTAAATGCTTTATTCTTGTATGCAGCTTAAGCAAAACACTGAAAATATTTTTTGTTTGATTATGTATTCTTTGTGAGATGCATAGAAAGTGGAAACATGTTAAAACAATTATTTGTAGATACAATGTAAATATTACAACCAGTTCAGTTTATAGATGATTTAAGAATTACAAGTGCAATGATTTTAATTGTAGTCAGATTTTTATTTCATCATCTAATTGCTTACAGAATTTTAAGAATCAGATTATTCTGTGCTCATCTCTATTTTCCATTTTTGGGATATTGTGTGACTATATGTTCATATCACAGGTTTGTTGTGGAGGCCTGGGGGCTGAAAAACTGCACTGAGAAAGATGAACGGTTTAGTCATATTAGTCATATTGTTACTGCGGTTATGGTACCTGCTTACATTGATAGTTGAGAAGTTATTAGAAGGGCATAGAATGATACAACTGGATCTTATGGCTTGGACTTAATAAAGTAGCATGAAAGGATTCGAGGAGAGATCATGTGAGAAATCTAAATGAGGTATATTATCATTTCATATATTCAATATTATAGATTTTGTTGCATCTACATATTGACAGAGACAAGATTAATAGTAAAATATGTTAGTTCCTCAATTCTCTTTGAGAAGCTTTAACAAAACTATGTCAAATCCATAATATGAGCCATAACCTTGTACCCTACTTCCTTTTGGCTAAGACTACACAATCACTCATAAACGAGACAAGTTATAAATATTTTCTCACTATTTACCTCTTACTAACCATTTCGAAAAACAATGAAATATTTATAAATATTCTACTATAAACTTACCGGTGTTTTTGTAGTTGCAAGTGATAGGCTGTCTTACTAGTATGGAGATGATTCTTAAGGATGTTGGTTACTTGGTACAACTTGGAAGTGGGGTTGCTCCTCTTGCATACTTGGAGAACAACATGCCAATAATTCAATCCTCTGAATTCCCCATTAGTGATTGCAGCAACTATTACTATTTCTAAATCATTTTATGCTAAATACTATGTAAAAAACATGCTTCATGTGGGGTGGTCTATAGTGGACTTGCTATATCTTAAACACTGCTTCTTGTATTGATTTGCATGTTTCTTTGTTGACTTATTTTTATGTAAATTTTATCAAATTTAAATGAGTATTTAAAGTGTTGTTAGGACTTGGTTTTAGTGGAACAAGTCTTGAATTTTTGTCCCACCAATTCTATTGAAAACATGAATTGTTAGTTTCTTGATGGATTATCTAGGTACAAGAAGATAAATCCAATTAAAAGTTATTTTGCTCGCTTAAATACTAATAATAACTCTTGACTTACAAAGTGAGAAATATTATACGTTCTATTAGCAAACAAAATAAAATTTTGGTAGAATAGAAAGCCAATAAGCCATAGTGGGAACATAATAATTATAATTTAATTGACAAATTTATTTCAACTAAAAAAGATAAATGTTCTTTTAAACTTAAAAGATAAATATTTAATAATTTTAATAAAGATAAATTAAATAGTGTTAAGGGTGGCTTTATTAATTTACATATTTAGAATTTGGATCAAATCAATTTTTCTAAAAACTATTGAATTTGGATTTTTATACAAAATTTTGAGGGCCAAGAATGGCGCAAATTACACCACTTCCGAATTAGATATATGTAAAAAACTTAATTTTATTACTTTTCATTTCTTCAAAAAATAATGTACATTTGTTTAATTTTCTTTTAATATATTAAAGATGTCTAGAATTGTTTCCCATTTAGAATTTATCCCAAAATATTTTAGTGTACAAAATTGGATGAAAAATAAAACTATCAAATTTTTTTTTGATATTTTAAAATTCCAAATTTGTGTAAATCCAAGTTTTTTCTCTTTAGGAGAGAAGCAAAGTTTTATAATAAATAGATGTTCAAGCAGCTTCGGGCCTATTTAAATATGACTTTCTTAAGATCGAATCAGACGAGTTTTTCAAATTTTTTATGGTTTATATTTGACACTAAATATAATGTATTTTTATATATCATTTATCAATATTAAGTACCTTATTTACATATATTCATTCAATAATAATTAGTCGATTTAGCTGTTATATAATTGGACTTTAAATTGGATACCGGATAATTGTTCACTATTTTTATCGAATTGTTTAAATTTATATTTTTTGTAAAATAATAGGTGTTGTTGGGAGGCGATAAAGATAAAATATTTTTTTTCATATTCAGTATATAAATTATTTTCTTATTCATTTATTAATGTTGTGTATTTTTTTAGAAAAGACATATCAGTATTCATTAATCTTGACATTTACATATTTTATATAAGTTACTTTATAATTCAAGATTAACCATATTTACATATTTTATCTTGACATAATATGTTTATGATGATTATTTAAGTTTTATTTTTTACAATATTGTATTTCCTTGTAAATTTGAGTAAGTAGATTTGAGAATAATGTGTTTGTTTTTATCATAACAATTTATGAGTTCATGTTCTTATTTATCCTTAAAATGACGTCTCAATAATGTGTTTATCATATTTTATTAGCAAGAAAATCATAAACAAAAATTTACACTATTGATATCATTTCAATTTAAATAAATATTGACTTTACTATGAATAATTCATATAAATTTCCAAAAGTTGATTGTTCAACAGTGTTAGTTTAACAAGATAATATCATTCCATAAAATAAAATATACATGTTTAAATTATTTAATCTCCATTAGTTTATTTGTAACTTTTACTTAAAATTAAGAAAAGCCCTTTATAATAGAACATTATACAATTTTTTGTGAGCATAGTTTGTACTCTTGTAATGTATCATCCCAATTGTTCTTCTGGTCAAACTTGCTTCAATTCTTCTTCTTGCTGATCAAGGCTTGCTTCTTCTTAGCGTTTGGCTTTCTGAATGAGCAGCAAAGTGTCTGACTTCTTCACAATTATAGCACTTGATCTTTGACTTGTAATTTTCCCATACCTTGACTCTTTGCCATAATTCTTTCTTTAATTCCTCTTATCAAAATAAAGTTGGAGGAAGTAGAGCCTTTTTTTCAAAAACATTTTTTTTGAAGTCTATATAGCCCATATTTCTAAACTTTTTAAGTAAAAGAGCATCAATTTGTAGGATATCTTATCATTACCATGATCAATTTTGTAATAACCATATTTTTGTAATTATATATATATATATATACATTTTTCGCATTTTTAATTATTTGGTTATATAAGAAAAATAATATTTTATTATATAGATTTGTTATTACATCTAAAGACGCATATTTTTATATTAAAAATAAACATTTCTAGTTATCTAAAATATTTAAGTAAGGTTAAAAAAATTGTTTTAATTTATATGTGCATAATTTTAATTTAATATATATTTATTTTATTACTAGAATTTAATAATAGGTGTAGTTATGTTGTGTATATTATTAGTACGTGTTATGTGTATTTGAAAAACTCAGTCAACCAACTTGTGTATAAATATGCTATTAGCATATCATTTTACATCTGTATAACATCTTCTCTTTTCAGGTATGTTGTATTTCCTATATTTTTATTCATGTATTTTACATGTTTATTGCATACTTATATATATATATATAATTAAATTACATTTTTGTGAACTTATGTATCACTATTCTAATTCACTTGTTATTAGTTTTTTTTTATTATTTAGTTCCATGGTTATTTGTATAACATTATAGTTTACTTAATTTAATCATTTACTTTGAGGTTGATTATTAAATGTTTTAGTTAATAATAACCATTTTTTTTGTAAATATTTAATGCATGAATTTATGTTTATAATTATGTGTTTTGTGCATGCATAATAATTCATATGTTATATGTTAAATATATGTTTGATTTAGATATGCATTTAGATTAGTGCACCAATTAATATATGCTCATTTATTAAATTGATTATACTTATTTTGTATAATGATATTTTCACAGGTAAGGTTATGAAAATTTATACACCAATATTTATATTGTGTCCACTTTCATAATCATAAGCATATGTTACCTATTTTATTTATCTTTGTTACTTTATTTTAAGGATTATATAGATAGTAAATATTAAATGTACATCTATTTTATTCTGAATTTAAATAGTTTACATATATTGATTTATTATTATTATATATAATGTATTTAAGTGTTGAGTTTTTTTTATTTGTCGGTACACTATTTTGAACTATTATATGAGAATGGTCGTATTTATATGTCAATATGAATTTATTTTGTTACTTGTAATGACATTTAATTGTTATTATGGGTTAAGCTTTATAAAGTTAAAGTGTGGTTAGCTTAGTGGGATGTACTTGTTAATTTGTGATTATTATATTAAGTGTATGTGTGTATGTCTAGGTTCATTTTGGCAACATAATTTGGCAGATATTGTTATTAACGTAAGTTAACTCTTCACACTTTATTTAATTTAAAATCTTTTAAATATTTTGCACTTCTTTTGTTTTAAAATTTATGGATCAAGTACCCTGTTTTACAAATAAGAATTCCAGTGAGCTCTAAACGAGCAATTACTTAGTAATTGCGTATAGTTGCGGAACTAGCGTTTTTGATACCTTACTAGCGAGTGCTACTTATGATGGTTCGGGAGAGCACACTATCTCATTAAGGGGCCCATTATTCACAGAAATTATGAACTTTTGATAGTGTGTCACCAGTATTTGTGGCCTTAGCGAGGTGTGGAATTTTATATCTTATGTGATATGGATTTTGGAAAATGATTTTTATTTTATAAAATTATGATACTTGATCACTAGTGTAGAACTGTTTTCTTGCTGGGCTCTTGGCTCATTACTCACAAATTTTCAGGTGCCTTAGCTTTTGCAACATCTTAAAGGTGGATGCTTTGGAACAATATTTTAGTGATTATGTTTGTATTGGAGCTGCGTCTCCCAAGATTTGCTTTATTTCAGCTTAGATTATTTTATTTCTGTCTGCGATTTTAGAAATTTATGAAAAACTAGAAACTTATTCTTATTATGGATTTAATTTGGAGTTTTAGCTGAATATTAAGTATAACTATTTTGTGAAAAGTTGGGGTATTACAGTTGGTATTCAGAGCCTAGGTTAGCTTATGTAGACTGCCTTTTAGGCTTAACCAGTTATGAGTTTAGTTATTTCTGTTTCAAAAAAAAACTACTTTTATTTTTTTTGGTTAATATTTTCTGACTTTGGTAATTTTTTTAAGGAGGGTAGAATGTAATAACCATGATTTTTGTAATTATATATATATACATTTTTTGCATTTTTAATTATTTGGTTATATAAGGAAAATAATATTTTATTATATAGATTTGTTATTAATCTAAAGAAGCGTATTTTTATATTAAAAATAAAATTTCTAGTTATCTAAAATATTTAAGTAAGGTTAAAAAAATTGTTTTAATTTATATGTGCATAATTTTAATTTAATATATATTTATTTTATCACTAGAATTTAATAATAGGTGTAGTTATGTATTTGAAAAACTCAGTCAAACACTAAATAGATAATGTTTGTTTAAATTTGTGATCACGTACCCACTAACCCATTCAATCGGAGTATTGGTTGAACCAACTTGTGTATAAATAGGCTATTAGCATATCATTTTGTCTCTATATACCATCTTCTCTTTTAGGTACGTTCTATTTCTTATATTTTTACTTATGTATTTTACATGTTTATTGCATACTTCTATATATATATATAATTAAATTACATTTTTGTGAAATGACTATTCTAATTCACTTGTTATTAGTTTATTTTATTATTTAGTTCCATGGTTATGTGTATAACACTATAGTTTACTTAATTTAATCATTTAGTTTGATGTTGATTATTAAATATTTTAGTTAATAATCACCATTTTTTTGTAAATATTTAATGCATGAATTTATGTTTATAATTACGTGTTTTGTGCATGCATAATAATTCATATGTTATATGTTAAATATATGTTTGATTTAGATATGCATTTAGATTCCTGCACCAATTAAATACATGCCCATTTATTAAATTGATTATACTTATTTTGTATAATGATATTTTCACACGTAAGGTTATGAAAATTTATACAACAATATTTATATTTTGGCCACTTGTATAATCATAAGCATATGTTACCTATTTTATTTATCTTTGTTATTTTATTTTAAGGATTATATAGATAGTAAATATTAAATGTACATCTATTTTATTTTTAATTTATATAGTTTACATATACTTGATTTATTATTATTATATATAATGTATTTAAGTGTTGAGTTTTTTTTATTTGTGGGTACACTATTTTGAACTATTATATGAGAATGGTCGTATTTATATGTCAATATGAATTTATTTTGTTACTTGTACTGACATTTAATTGTTATTATGGGTTAAGCTTTATAAAGTTAAAGTGTGGTTAGCTTAGTGGCATGTACATGTTAACATCATGATTATTATATTAAGTGTATTTGTGTATGTCTAGGTTCATTTTGTCAACATAATTTGGGAGATATTGCTATTAAGGTAAGTTAACTCTTCACACTTTATTTATTTTAAAATCTTTTAAATATTTTTGCACTGCTTTTATTTTAAAATTTATGGATCAAGTACCCTGTTTTACAAATAAGAATTCCAGTGAGCTCTGACTTATGAACCAGTCAGTAATTGCATATAGTTCCCGAACTAGCTTTTATACCTTAGTAGGCAGTGCTACTTATGATGCCTCTTTTGATACTGTGTCACAGGTATTTGTGGCGTTAGGAAGGTGTGGAATTTTATATCTTATGTCACATGTATTTTCAAAAATTATTTTTGTTTTATAATAGAACTGTTTTCTTGCTGGGCCCTGCCTCATTACTCACAAATTTTCAGGTGCTTAGCTTTTGCGACATCTTAAAGGTGGATGTTTTGGAACAATATTTTAGTGATTATGTTTGTATTGGAGCTGCGTCCCCAAGATTTGCTTTATTTTCAGCTTAGATGATTTTATTTCTGTGTGGGATTTTAGAAATTTATGAAAAACTAGAAACTTATTCTTATTATGGATTTAATTTGGAGTTTTAGCTGAATATTTAAGTATAACTATTTTCTCAAAAGTTGGGGTATTACAGTTGGTATTCAGAGCCTAGTTAGCTTCCTGTAGACTGCCCTTTTAGGTTTAACCTGTGAGTTATGAGTTTGGTTATTTGTGTTTCAAAAAAAACTACTTTTATTTTTTTTTGGTTAAATATTTTTTGACTTTCTCGATGCAGAAATATTTTTGGTATCATTAAATGTTTTTGGTATGTTTAAATTTGGGGACCTAATTTTTTTAAGGAGGGTAGAATGTAATAACCATGATTTTTGTAATTATATATATATACATTTTTCGCATTTTTAATTATTTGGTTATATAAGAAAAATAATATTTTATTATATAGATTTGTTATTAAATCTAAAGACGCGTATTTTTATATTAAAAATAAATATTTCTAGTTATCTAAAATATTTAAGTAAGGTTAAAAAAATTGTTTTAATTTATATGTGCATAATTTTAATTTAATATATATTTATTTTACCACTAGAATTTAATAATAGGTGTAGTTATGTTGTGAATATTTATTTGTACGTGTTATGTGTATTTGAAAAACTCAGTCAAACACTAAATCTTAACAAATAGATAATGTTTGTTTAAATTTGTGATGACGTATCGACAAACCCATTGAATGAGAGTATTGGTTGAACCAACTTGTGTATAAATAGGCTATTAGCATATCATTTTGTCTCTATATAACATCTTCTCTTTTCTTCTTTTTTCAGGTACGTTGTATTTCCTATATTTTTACTTATGTATTTTACATGTTTATTACATACTTCTATATATATATATAATTAAATTACATTTTTGTGAACTTATGTATGACTATTCTAATTTACTTGTTATTAGTTTATTTTATTATTTAGTTCCATGGTTATGTGTATAACACTATAGTTTACTTAATTTAATCATGTTGATTATTAAATGTTTTAGTTAATAATCACCATTTTTTTTAAATATTTAATGCATGAATTTATGTTTATAATTACCTGTTTTGTGCTTGCATAATAATTCATATGTTATATGTTAAATATATTTTGATTTAGATATGCATTTAGATTCGTGCACCAATTAAATATATGTTAATTTATTAAATTGATTATACTTATTTTGTATAATGATATTTTCACACGTAAGGTTATGAAAATTTTATACACCAATATTTATATTTTGTCCACTTGCATAATCATAAGCATATGTTACCTATTTTATTTATCTTTCTTATTTTATTTTAAGGATTATATAGATAGTAAATATTAAATGTACATCTATTTTATTCTTAATTTAAATAGTTTACATATACTTGATTTATTATTATTATATATAATGTATTTAAGTGTTGAGTTTTTTTTATTTGTGGGTACACTATTTTTAACTATTATATGAGAATTGTCGTATTTATATGTCAATATGAATTTATTTTGTTACTTGTAGTGACATTTAATTGTTATTATGGGTTAAGGTTTATAAAGTTAAAGTGTGGTTAGCTTAGTGACATGTACATGTTAACATTCTGATTATTATATTAAGGTAAGTTAACTCTTTACACTTTATTTATTTTAAAATCTTTTAAATATTTTGTACTGCTTTTGTTTTAAAATTTATGGATCAAGTACCCTGTTTTACAAATAAGAATTCCCAGTGAGCTCTGACTCATGAACCTGTTAGTAATTGCACACATTTTTGACAGAAATTATGAACTTTTGATAGTGTGTCACCAGGTATTTGTGGCCTTAGCGAGCTGTGGAATTTCATATCTTATGTCACATGGATTTGGAAAATTATTTTTGTTTTATAAAATTATGATACTTGATCCACTAGTGTAGAAATATTTTCTTGCTGGGCTCTTAGCTCATTACTCACAAATTTTTAGGTGCATAGCTTTTGCGACATCTTAAAGGTGGATGCTTTGTAACAAAATTTTAGTGATTATGTTTATATTGGAGCTGCTTCTCCCAAGATTTGCTTTTTTTTTCAGCTTAGATGATTTTATTTCTGTCTGGGATTTTAGAAATTTATGAAAAACTAGAAACTTATTCTTATTATGGATTTAATTTGGAGTTTTAGGTGAATATTTAAGTATAACTATTTTCTGAAAAGTTGGGGTTTTACAAATTTTACTTCCTGATTAATTTTAAAAGCCATCATGAGTATTTGAGACTCAGGGTCAGCCTATAAAGTGTCAGCCTATAAAATCATGGCCTTTCATTTTGAAATGGCTATTTCTTGTAAATTTCTCTCTTGTTTTTCCTCTACCGTGAGAGAAACATGTCTTGTCGCATTTCATCTTACTTTTCTACTCCATCTCCTGGTCATTAGTTTTCAGAATTCCATATAATTACCAAGATTATAGTGTTACGTGCAGACATATAGTCATCTCGACTTTACAGAAATGATATTCATTAATTTTCAAGATTGGAAATTTGAGGGTTTCATATCTGTTCATATTGTTTTTGATTTGGTTTATGGCTAATGGTGACGGCACATTTTGTTGAGTTTCATTATCTGGATCTTAAACTGATTTTATATAAACACCAAGCTTTGATATCAATTTTTAGGCCTTTAATTACCTATAGAGGGGGTCAATATAATTATAACAATCAAATCCAATTATGTACTCAATAATGAAGAATAGTTTTTATATTATTGAATAAAAACTTATTACAAAATTCTCTAGCTCAAGATGAGCAAATATCTTGAGAGCTTGTAGGTTATGTGTATGATAAAATAAATGCACCAGTTTTAACCTACTAGTGTTAACCTAATTTCTGCTTATATACTGCACACTTACACAATCAATATAAAGATAAAATCAATAAGGAATCCTAATACATATGCTATGATATCAAAAAAATACTAATATGAACAATGTTGATGGGAAGTATTCATCAATAAATACTGATGAGGTCATTTTTGTTAAACTCTCATATGAAATACTAATGGAAAAAATGTGATAGTTATATACTAATATCATCAACTTTTGACACCAATTTTTTTGAAGGTTTATAAGCCATTTTTTAATTTTCAGGAAATCACAATTCAATTCCCACCGACATGGGTAGGTTCCGCCTTTGGACAAAAATTGAGGTATGTTCTGGGATTTGACAAACTTTGAACTTAAATTTTGATCTCCTTTTTTAATAGTTTTTCTCGGAATTTGGTGATCTTATAAGTTTTCTATATTTTCTTAAAATATTTGCAAGGAAAGAAATGTTTATTCAAATAACTAATTTTGATTAAAATTACTCAAAGAACTATAAAAAATGGGGAGTACAAAATATAAGTAATGTAAATGATAATAGTCATTTCATACCAAAGTCAATATAAATGATGAATTACTTAAAATCTTAGGCCAAACTTAGTAGGATATACTTCATCCCATAATACATGTTTTTTGAACTTTGTTCATGTAAAATTAATAATTTTACATATCTTTTTAAAATAATTATTTTTTTGAATTAAAGTTTAATATTAATAATTTTATTCAAAAAAGGAAATTCTAGAAATAATTTTTGTACGTATCTTTTTATTCATCTTAAAAAAATAACTCAATTATATTTTGGTACATATTTGACAAAATAATGTTCTTTTTGCATTTCATACCCACCTTGTGAAAAGACCCAAAATTTGTTGGAAAACTTGTCTATTGAAAATTTTGAGTTACAAAACAAGTTTATAATATAAGCATTGTTTTAAATAATAAATTTCATTAGAATTGAAAATATTAAAAATCTTCATTATCATTATGTTAAAGTACATATGGTCAAGTCAAACAACTTTATACTTAGACACTATCAGTGCATTTCTCATTCAATTTCTTCCCAATTTATATTTTTTCCAATCAACCAGTGAATGAATATGGTATATGTAGTATTACCCACAATATATTGTCATTTTACATGTTTAAATCAAATTGACTAAGAATAAAATAAAAAATCTACAATCATATTATGGTTCATTTTAATTCCTATGTTTAAATAAACATAGTAATTAGTAAATATTTTTAAAAATTGTATTGTCAAAAATTTGGTATGCTATCTTATACCTCTAGAAATTTAATTTGATTAAATGTTGTCATGGTAATATTAATTTTTACATGACCAATAATATCTGAATTATTGTGACAGGTTTTTAAGACTTGAATGTATGAGAGTAGTACTTCTATTATTCTTAGTTAGGGTTGTAGTAGTACAAATATTATTCTTAGTTGAGGTGAGTAGGGAATTAATATATAATTTCACTAAATAAAATTTAAAATTTTCGAGAAAATATCATTTTTAGTTAAGTTTTTTATACAATGCTTACCACTTAATTTATAGAATCTCATTTTATTTACAATAAAAATAAATTAGAGTAATGCTTGTTTACTTATGGTTGTAAATCAACACCCAATTAGTTTGTATAATACATGGAGCAGACTTCGTTAAATTATATTTTTATAAAAAGAAAAAAATTGAATTTGTAATAAGAAATTGATAGTAAGATAAAAAACAATTTAAACTAAATTGGGCCCATTGAAACCCATGATATACAATTGGGCCTGCAAAATATAGGATATTAAAAAGGTAGGTAAAACCCTAATATCATATTAAAAAGGTAGGTAAAACCTTAATATCAGCACAAGCCGCCTCCTTACAAACAAAATGAATTTGTACATGGCTATGAAATAGGCCATGAAATAGTGTTTTGGAGTTATTTGTTTTTTCTATGAAAAAAGTGTTTTGGTGCTCTAAGGTTAAACACATCTCCAAATGAATTGGTGGAGGACTAACCAAATGAATTGGTGGAGGACTAAGTGGATAAGGTTTACGAGTTATCATGAATTGATGTTGTTTAACAAAGTTAAGGTAATAATTTATATTTCCGCGTTTCTTCATTTTCTTTTCATATGTGTTATTTGCATAAACTTTTGGTAGAAATCAAACACTAAAATAAGTATCCCATTTTCATTGTATATATGTATGTAGATTTAAATGGAATGTCACTTGTATTTGTTTTTACATGACCTCTATGTCAAGAATTATCCTTTCAAGATTATATGTCACGGTTAGAAAAAAAGTCAGTTACATTTGTATTAATTTTTTTTGTTCTTCATAAATAATCATATACATGATATATGAAAAAAAGAAAATTTATAGAAAAGAAGCCCACATATTATTTATATTTTATGTTCATATTTGTTGAATTATACTATTAAATTTATTTTATGTTTATGTATGACCTTACTTTAGAGATATTTTCACAGGAATTATATTTTTCTTACTACTTTCAACAATTTCCGAAAACAATGAAGAAAATGCTCCAAGTACCTTCCCTTTCTCTTCATCTAATATACAGTGTAAGATTTCTTTGTTATTCTTTAACTTTTACCATGCGAATATATATTATTAATATAAATGCAGATAGTACAAGTGGATCTATGTGGGGTGTTTTTTTTTTCCTAATGTATATATGACAAACAACTCTAAATTACTCTTTGTTGACCTAATAAAACACGAAGTTTACTTATATTCGGAGTTTCCCATCTCACGAAGCCCCATCACTTTTTAACTTCATTTCACAACACACATGGTTGAAAATGAGATTTCTTACTTGATAGAGATGTAGGCTTTGTTTGGGAAATTTTTTAGTGTTGGAAGAACTTATATTTTCAATACATGAATAGGTAGGGTCACCATTTTCAGCCTCACTAGAACCCGTGGCTTAGTAGCTTCTATAGATCCGTAACTATTTGAAAAGTATAGAGTTATGGTTTTTCTTTAATCCAGTAGTAATATTATTGGCGGTGTCACTGGTGATGTTAATTTTACTAGTACAATTGGTGGCACTAGTAGTCGTAATCTTAGGAGTGGAATTAGTGGTGGGATTGTTGGTGGTGAAGTTCGTGCTAACATAAAAAGTATCATTGGTGGTAACTTTAATAATGGCATAAGTGGTAGTAGCATTAGTGGTATAATGGGTAGTTTTAAAAGTGGGATTGGTGGCAGCATGACTAGCATCTTTAGTGGTTACACTGGTGGTACCAGAAACGATAATATTAGTAGTGGATTTGCTGGCATTGATGGTGCCATTGGTCCGGGTGCTCTTATTAGTGCAATTGGTGGCATTGAAAGCGGTAATCTTTGCAGGAGAATTGGTGGTGGTATTATTGGTGTTGGTGTTGAAGTTCGTGCTAACTTAAGCAGTTCCATTTATGGCCAGTTTAATTATGGTAGTACAGGTGGTAGCATTGATGTTATATTGGTTAGTCTTAGTTGTGGCAATTTATGGTAGCATTGTTGGTAGCTTTAGTGGTAGTACTGGTTGTATATTAGGTACTATTAGTAGTTAATTTAGCTTCAGAGATGGTGGTTGTGACGCCCTCAAAACCCGAGTCAGAAGTTATTACGTCATACTAAATCCCAACTAGTTTAACTTACAACTGAAAATGAAATCATTCTTACAAACTTGCATAACTCAAACTAGCTCGTTCCAACTCAACCCGAAATCCTAGATCACATGCTAGACTGGAGATTCTCGTTACCAATAATTTCCATTTTAACTGTAGAATGATTTAAACAGATTCACAAGGGTGAGCTAACTAGCTCAGCAAGTTATAATAACAATAACTGGGTGTTAACAATGATCAATTGAAATGATTCATAGGAATCAAGTTCCTTGTTAAGCAATTATTAGAATTGGATATTCATTTTTAAGTTTAAAACCAAGGTTAGGCTGCTGATCAGTGACACACTAACTCGATTAAGGCACACAACTCTATTCTCTATACTGGA
Organism: Apium graveolens; assembly: GCF_009905375.1. NCBI lineage: Eukaryota > Viridiplantae > Streptophyta > Magnoliopsida > Apiales > Apiaceae > Apium > Apium graveolens. The sequence continues at coordinate 26,905 of NW_027421668.1, forward strand.
TCAAGGCACACATTGGCCTAATATGACCACCAATCAGGTCTGACCACGAATCTGTTCCATATTTAGAAACCTATCCAATTCTATAACAATTCAACATGATAAATATTTATTTCAGAGCATAAAGTAATACATAAATATCACCATAGTATATCAGGGTATGTATGAGGAATAACTTCCAGCCTATAGGAGAATCAGGTATTAGATGAATAATGGTTATACAAGGTTTAGTTCACTATACCATAGAATTGCTTTCGCAACTAGATTTTTAAAACTATCCAAAAAACGTTGTTGTTGAAAGGTGATTTCATGTCTATTGCAAGGGATTTTAAGAACATTGCAGCTGAATCAACAAAATTTCGAGGTCGTTACAAATACATGTTATTGTAATACATTATATAATCGTTACAGTAGATCAGAGATTTGGGCCCAAAAGTTAGGCGGTCTTGTTCAAAACTTGTGAGCGGGCTTGCTGAAATTCTTTTCCCGACTGTCAATTAAATAATATAAAAAAACACAGACTGTCAAACAATCTCCACTGCGGCGAAAGATTAAATCTTTGCTGAAATATTTCTCTTAAACACTGAATATTAAATCTTTGTAAAGACTAAAGCTCCAAAAAGATTAAATCTCGGAAAAGATTAAACCTTGAACGAAATGTATTTTTTTCCCCAAATCATCTTTCCTAAAGCTCTTTGAATTCACTAAATTTAATTTAGGAGAAGATTAAATTTGGTCGATTATTGTTAATTATTGTTTAATTTACCTCCTTGCTTTTCTGTTTCTATGTTATTTTGTGTTTGGGATCTTTTATGGATGTTACACTATGTGTTAATTAGGGTTTATTTATTAAATCATGTTTATGTGTCAATCGTGTCTTATTATCAGTTCTGAGTTGTATTGGGATTTGTTTGGAATGACAGTGGTATGAAATTTTAAGGTATCACTTGTCGTTGTAAAAGTAGAATTTGTATTTTGGACTTTTTGTTTGCTCCATGTTCTGATAGTTTGTTAATCTTTATAGAATGAAGTACTACAAAGAAGAAATTCAATACTTTCAGATGTTTTAATATATATTGACTCGTTAAATAAAAAACTTGTGTCCAATCGCCTAGGTCATATAAAGGTGTTTGTATAATTGTTTATTCAGAATCAATTAAGCAAGTGTTATTATAATTCACATCTTATAGTTTTTTTTACTGGTTTCATTTTAGAAAAAGATAAAAGAAAATTGTGATAAGATGACCCGAGCTACGGGAAGTGGGAATAAATGTGTTGAAAGAAGAGATACCACAAGTGTCGATAACAAGAATAGTTCAAGGACGGAGAGGCGATATGTTATTAATACAAATAACGAAGAAAATGGCATCTATAGTATTGGTGGAGGACATTGCTTTGCAACTATGACCTTGCTACCTACTACAGGGAAATGTATCAACTTAGAAAAAGTGGAAAGGGTGCCATCTTTTATAACATGGATTCCCTTGGATAGGTAAAACATTTTGTGCTGTTTTTTGACAACTCCTTATCATTTGGTGATAAGGAATTAAATTAAATTTCAATATGAGATTCTCAGATTGTTATTTACAAATCCCTCTACCTGACTTTCTCTTTGCAGGGTGGTTTCTCCACAAACTTAGATCAAATTGACTCATCAAAAAAGCATCTTTTGCTCAAGGTAAAATATCAGAGTCTGGAGGAACATCTCGATTTGGTCGCTTTGGCTTTGGCTCATAGTTATAAACAAAAATACCGAAACCACAACAAGACAAATAGGTATATTGTAATTATGGGACAAGCATATCTGATATTCCTTGTTATGGCCTCCACATCTATATGTCTTCCACAATGATTTAGTTGGATAGTACACACACATATATTTTTTCCTATGGCTTTACATGGTTTTGTTTCTGCTCGGGTAAGTTTGTTTAAATTTATGTCAAATTTTACCGTTTTGTTTGATATATGGTTATTTGATTAAGGTCGTGTCAAATTTTACCCTTTTTGCAAACTTTTTTTAATTATTATTTCACAATCACTAGGTCATAGTACTAATTAGGGAGGAGGAACTTAAGAATGTAGTCTTGTTCATGCATCAATATAAGTCACTAGATCCACATGGGTCGAACCCGGAATTTTTCAAACGTATTGAAATATTTTTAAAAGATATGTTGTTCTATTTTGTCAGATTTTCTTTGATACACGACATGGGCCAAGGGAACTAAATCGTAGGCTTGTATGTCTTATTCCTAAGGTTAAACAACTGAAACATATGGAAGATCTTCGACCTATCTATTTTTATAATGTTTTGATGCGCATACTGTCGAAGGTGGTGGTGAATAAGTTCAAACTATGTTTAATCTAGACAGTGTCTAACAAACAGAGCGCTTTTAATGAAGAGAAGTTATAAGCTCATAATACAATGATTGCATTTGAAGTCACACGGGAAAAAAGCGTGTGGCTGGGTTAAGAATTGATATTTTAAGGCATAACATAGGTTGGAATGGAGATTTATTGATATAACGATTAAACTTCTCTTTTACAACTTAAAAAACTTTGGTACACTTTATTTTCTCCTTTTTACCATGTACCAGATTCAAGTATCCGACACTAGAACTCAATTTGTTAATTATATGGATAAAAAGGATTTTAACATAGAATTGATTTGTTGTGAAATATGTATAAGTAAAACTAAATTGAACACAATGTGTCTCTCTAATTAATAACCACTCTTTAATTTTGATCAAATTTCTCCATTGCAAAGTACTACATTATAAACAATTAGAGCCTCCATGTATTGAGACATACATGTATACAACACTCTATAATCCACCAGAATACCAGGAAAATTGTAATGTATCTATCATCTCTACTATTTTCTTATTTATTTTAAATTTAGATTAATTTTAATTTCCATATTGTTAACCATGTTTATTAGATTTAAGGTTTAAGAAATCAAATACCATTACTCAGCTATCATATCACATATTACCATTCTCTTATAAAGGAACTTAAATAAATTGGGGATATTTTGATAAAATTTTGGAGAAAACCTTACCATTTAGCGATATCAATATATCATTAAGCGTCAAGGTCTGCTCCAAAGAATGATGATCCATTGGTACATCAAGCATTTTCTTGGTGTTGGTGATATTGATGACAAAGTTGTTCTCAAAGAACGGAAAGTTATTAATTTTTGATTATCTTGGAAAGTGTTTTTATATATTTCTACGAGATCACATAGCGTTATTATATAATTTTATGTGCAAAAATTCAGAAGCGACAATATCTGATAGTTGATATAATATATAAGTTGTATTACATAAAATGTGATCATATACTCCTGATTCTGGCAAACTACAATAATTATTGAATTCACTTTATATGTTGAAATATATCTGACCCTCTTAACCCTCCTAACATAGAGTCATATATATTATTTTTATATATAAACAAGAAGTCATGAGTTGCTTATGTAATGAGAGCCAAAAAGGTGAAACAAATTGAACACGAGATTTTATACTCGTTCCATTCAACTTTTATCAGGTCGCAGGCATCACTTGATCTAATATTTGAGGAAAGACTTGATAACGTGATAGCAAGGCACACTCCCCTTGCAACAATAACAAGTTCAATGCTTTATTCTTATATGCAGCTTAAGCAAAACACTGAAAATATTTTTTGTTTGATTATGTATTCTTTGTGAGATGCATAGAAAGTAGAAACATGTTGAAACCATTATTTGTAGATACAATGTAAATATTACAAACCAGTTCAGTTTATAGATGATTTAAGAATTACAAGTGCAATGATTTTAATTGTAGTCGATTTTTATTTCATCATCTAATTGCTTACAGAATTTTAAGAATCGGAATATTCTGTGCTCATCTCTGTTTTACATTTTTGGATATTGTGTGACTATATGTTCATATCACAGGTTTGTTGTGGAGGCCTGGGGGCTGAAAACTGCAGTGAGAAAGATGAACAGTTTAGTCATATTAGTCATATTGTTAGTGCGGTTATATTACCTGCGTACATTGATAGTTGAGAAGTTATTAAAAGGGCATAGAATGATACAACTGGATCTTATGGCTTGACTTAATAAAGTAGCATGAAAGGATTCGAGGATCGATCATGTGAGAAATTTAAATAAGGTATATTGTCATTTCTTATATTCAATGTTATAGATTTTGTTGCATCTACATATTGACCAGAGACAAGATTTATAGTAAAATATGTTAGTTCCTCAATTCTATTTGAGAAGCTTTAACAAAACTATGTCAAATTCATAATATGAGCCATAACCTTGTATCCTACTTCCTTTTGCTAAGACCACACAATCACTCATAAACGAGACAAGTTATAAATATTTTCTCTCTATTTACCTCTTACTAACCATTTCGAAAAACAATGAAATATTTATAAATATTCTACTATAAACTTACCGTTGTTTTTTGTAGTTGCAAGTGATAGGTTGTCTTAGTGGTATGGAGATGACTCTTAAGGATGTTGGTTACTTGGTACAACTTGGAAGTGGGGTTGCTGCTCCTTCTGCATACTTGGAGAACAACATGTCAATAATTCCATCCTCTAAATTCCCCATTAGTGATCGGAGCAACTATTATTTCTAAATCATTTTATGCTAAATACTACGTAAAAAACATGCTTCATGTGAGGTGGTCTATAGTAGACTTACTATATCTTAAACACTGCTTCTTGCATTGATTTGCATGTTTCTTTGTTGACTTATTTTTATGTAAATTCTATCAAATTTAAATGAGTATTTAAAGTGTTGTTAGGACTTGGTTTTAGTGGAACAAGTCTTGAATTTTGGTCTGACTAATTCTATTGAAAATATGAATTGTTAGTTTCTTGATGGATTATCTAGGTACAAGAATATAAATCGAATTAGAAGTTATTTTGCTTGCTTAAATAGTAATAATAACTCTTGACTTACAAAGTGGGAAATATTATAGGTTCTATTAGCAAAAAAAATAATTTTTTTGTAGAATAGAAAGCCTATGAGCCACAGTGGGAACATAATAATTATAATTTAATTGACTAATTTATTTCAACTAAAAAAGATAAATGTTCATTTCAACTTAAAAGATAAATATTTAATAATTTAAATAAAGATAAATTAAATAGTGTTAAGGGTGGCTTAATTAATTTACATATTTAGAATTTGGATCAAATCAATTTTTCTAAAAAACTAATGAATTTGGATTTTATACAAAATTTTGAGGCCCAAGAATGGCGCAAATTACAGCCCGTCCGAATTAGATATATGTAAAAATCTTAATTTTATTACTTTTCATTTCTTCGAAAAATAATGTACATTTGTTAAATTTTCTTTAAATATATTAAAGATGTGTAGAATTTTTTCCGATTTAGAATTTTATCCCAAAATATTTTAGTGTAAAAAATTGGATGAAAAATAAAACTATCAAAAAAATTATTTCGATATTTTCAAAATTCCAAATTTGAGTAAATCCAAGTTTTTTCTCTTTAGCAGAGAAGCAAAGTTTTATAATAAAATATATGTTGAGGAAGCTTCGGGCCTTTTTAAATATGACTTTCTTAAGATCGAATCAGACGAGTTTTTCAAATTTTTTATGGTTTATTAGTTGAGTTCAGTAGGGAATTTATGTATAATTTCACTAAATAAATTTTAAAAATTTCGAGAAAATATCATTTCTAGTTAAGTTTTTTATACAATTCTTACCACTTAATTTATAGAATCTCATTTTATTTACAATACAAAATAAATTAAAGGAATGCTTATTTACTTATGTTTGTAAATCAATACCCAATTAGTTTGTATAATACATGGAGCAGACTTTGTTAAATTATATTTTTACAAAAAGAAAAAATTTGAATTTGTAATAAGAAATTGATACTAAGATAAAAAAAACAATTTAAAATAAATTGGGCCCATTAAAACCCATGATATACAATTGGACCTCCAAAATATAGGATATTAAAAAGGTAGGTAAAACCCTAATATCAACACAAGCCCGCCGCCTTACAAACAAAATGAATTTGTACATGGCCATGAAATAGTGTTTTGGAGTTATTTGTATTTTCTATGAAAGAGTGTTTTGGTTCTCTAAAGTTAAACACATCTCCAAATGAATTTGTGGATGACTAATCAAATGAATTGGTGGAGGACTAAGTGGATAAGGTTTATAGGTTATCATGAATTGATGTTGTTTAACAAAGTTAAGGTAATAAAGTTTCTTCATTTTCTTTTCATATGTGTTATTTGCACAAACTTTTGGTAGAAATCAAACACTAAAATAAGTATCCCACTTTCCTTGTATATATGTATGTAGATTTATATGGAATGTTACTTGTATTTCTTTTTACATGACCTCTATGTCAAGAATTATCCTTTCAAGATTACATGTAAAGGTTAGAAAAAAAACAATTACATTTATAGTAATTTTTTTTGTTCCTCATAAATAATCAAATATATTATATATGAAAAAAATGAAAATTTATAGAAAAGAAGCCCACGTATTATTTATATTTTATGTTCATATTTGTTGAATTATACTATTAAATTTATTTTATGTTTATGTATAACCTTACTTTAGAGACATTTTCACAAGAATTATATTTTTCTTGCTACTTGCAACAAGTTCCAAAAACAATGAAGAAAATACTCTGAGTGCCTTCCCTTTCTCTTCATCAATGTACGGTGCCACGTTTCTTTATTATTCTTTAACTTTTACCATGCCAATATATATTATTTATATAAATGCAGATAGTACAAGTGGATCTATGTGGGGTGTATTTTTTTTCTAATGTATATAAGATAAACAACTCTAAATTATTCTTTGTTGACCTAATAAAACACGAAGTTTACTTATATTAGGAGTTTCCCATCTCACGAAGCCCCGTCACTTTTTAACTTCATTTCACAACACACGTGGTTGAAAAAGAGATTTCTTACTTGATAGAGATGTAGGCTTTGTTTGGGAAATTTTTTAGTGTTGGAAGAACTTATATTTTCAATACATGAATTGGTAGGGTCACCATTTTCAGCCTCACTAGAACCTGTTGCTTAGTAACTTCTATAGATCCGTAACTATTTGAAAAGTATAGAGTTGTGGTTTTTCTTTATTCCAGTAGTAATATTGTTGGCGGTGTCACTGGTGATGGTAATTTTACTAGTCCAATTGGTGGCACTAGTATTCGTAATCTTAGGAGTGGAATCGGTGGTGGGATTGTTGGTGGTGAAGTTCGTGCTAACTTAAAAAGTATCATTGGTGGTAACTTTAATAATGGCATAAGTGGTAGTAGCATTAGTGGTATAATGTGTAGTTTTAAAAGTGGGATTGGTGGCAGCATGACTAGCATCTTAGTGGTTACATTGGTGGTACCAGAAATGATAATATTAGTAGTGGATTTGCTGGCATTGATGGTGCCATTGGTGCGGGTGCTCTTATTAGTGCAATTGGTGGCATTGAAAGCGGTAATCTTTGCAGGAGAATTGGTGGTGGTATTATTAGTGTTGGTGTTGAAGTTCGTGCTAGCTTAAGCAGTTCCATTTATGGCCAATTTAATTATGGTATTACAGGTGGTAGCATTGATGTTATATTGGTTAATCTTAGTAATGGCATTGGTGGTAGCTTAGTGGTACTATTGGTAGCTTAGTGGTTGTATTATTGGTGTTGGTGTTAAAGTTCGTGCTAGCTTAAGCAGTTCCATTTATGGCCAGTTTAATTATGGTATTACAGGTGGTAGCATTGATGTTATATTGGTTAGTCTTAGTAGTGGCAATTTATGGTAGCATTGCTAGTAGCTTTAGTGGTAGCACTGGTTGTATATTAGGTAATATTATTAGTTGATTTAGCTTCGGAGATGGTGGTTGTGACGCCCTCCAAACCCGGGTAAGAAGTTTGGGGTTCACAACACACATATTATATAAACCTGTATATGAAATATTATATGCAATTACCGTTATTTACGCAAGCACAGTCACAACAGGTTAAAGTATGAAAACCTGCCACAACCTTGACTTTTATTACGTCATACCAAATCCCAACTAGTTTAACTTACAACTGAAAATGAAATCATTCTTACAAACTTGCATAAATCAAACTAGCTCGATCCAACTCAACCTGGAATCCTAGATCGCATACTGGACTGGGGGTCCTCATTACCAATAATTTCCATTTTAACTATAGAATAACGTAACTAGATTCACAAGGGTGAGCTAACTAGCTGAGCAAGTTATAATATATAACAATAACTGAGTGTAAACAATGATCAATTGAAATGATTCATAGGAATCAAGTTCCTTGTTAAGCAATTATTAGAATTGGATATTCATTTTTAAGTTTAAAACCAAGGTTAGGCTGCTGATCAGTAACACACTAACCCGATTAAGGCACACAACTCTGTTCTCTATACTGGATCCAAGGCACACATTGGCCTAATATGACCACCAATCTGGTCTGACCACGAATATGTTCCATATTTAAAACACTATCTAATTCTATAACAATTCAACATGATAAATATTGCAATTCAATAAAACAGAATCATAATTAACGTTGATAAAACATTTATTTCAGAGCATAAAGCAATTTATAAATATCACCAGAGTGTATTAGGGTATGTATGAGGAATAGCTTCCAGCCTGTAGGAGAATCAGGTATTAAATGAATAATGGTTATACAAGGTTTAGTTCACTATACCATAGAATTGCTTTCGCAACTAGATTTTTAAAAACTATCTAAAAAATGTTTTTGTTGAAAGGTGATTTCATGTCTATTGCAAGGGATTTTAAAAACATTGCAACTGAATCAACAAAATTTCGAGGTCGTTACAAATACATGTTATTGCAATACATTATATAATAATTACAGTAGATCAGAGATTTGGGCCCAAAAGTTAGGCGGTATTGTTCAAAACTTGTGAGCGCGCTTGCTGAAATTGTTTTTCCGACTGTCTATTAAATAAACAAAAAAAACACAGACTGTCAAACAAACTCCACTGCGGCGAAAGATTAAATCATTGCTGAAATATTTCTCTCAAACACTGAATATTAAATCTTTGTAAAGAGTAAAGCTCCAAGAAGATTAAATCTCGGAAAAGATTAAACCTTGAACGAAATGTATTTTTTCCCCAAATCATCTTTCCTAAAGTTCTTTCAATTCACTAAATTTAATTTAGGAGAAGATTAAATTTGGTCGATTATTGTTAATGATTGTTTAATTTACCTCCTTGCTTTTCTGTTCCTATGTTATTTTCTGTTTGAGATATTTTATCGATGTTACACTATGTGTTAATTAGGGTTTATTTATTAAATCATGTTTATGTGTCAATCGTGTCATATTATCAATTCTGAGTTGTATTGGGATTTGTTTGGAATGACAATGGTATGAAATTGTGAGGTATCACTTGTCGTTGTAAAAGTAGAATTTGTATTTTGGACTTTTTATTTGCTCCGTCTTCTGATAGTTTGTTAATCTTTATAGAATGAAGTACTACAAAGAAGAAATTCAATACTTTCAGATGTTTTATTATATATTGAATCGTTAAATAAAAAACTTGTGTCCAATCGCCTAAGTCATATAAAGGTGTTTGTATAATTGTTTATTAAGAATCAATTAAGCAAGTATTATTATAATTCACATCTTATAATTTTTTTATTGGTTTCATTTTAGAAAAAGATAAAAGAAAATTCCTGAGAAAATGACCCGATCTACGGGAAGTGAGAACAAATGTCTTGAAAGAAGAGATATCACAAGTATCGATAACAAGAATAGTTCAAGGACGGATAGGCGATATGTAATTAATACAAATAACGAAGAAAATGACATCTATAGTATTGGTGGAGGACATTGATCTGCAACTATGACCTTGCTACCTACTACAGGGAAATGTATCAAGTCAGCAAAAGTGGAAAGGTTGCCATCTTTTATAACATGGATTCCCCTGGATAGGTAAAACATTTTGTGCTTTTTTTTACACTCCTTATCATTTGGTGATAAGTAATTAAATTAAATTACAATCTGAGATTCTCAGATTGTTATTTACAAAACCCGGTACCTGACTTTCTCTTTGCAGGGTGGTTTCTCTAAAAACTTAAATTAAATCGACTCATCAAAAAAGCATCTTCTCCTCAAGGTAAAACATCAGAGTCTGGAGGAACATCTCGATTTGGTCGCTTTGGCTTTCGCTCATAGTTATAAACAAAAATACCGAAACCACGACAAGACAAACAGGTATATTGTAATTATGGGACATGCATATATGATATTCCTTGTTATGGCTTCCACATCTACATGTCTTCCACTATGATTTAGTTGGATAGTACACACACATATGTTTTTCCCTATGGCTTTACATGGTTTTGTTTCTCCTCGGGTAAGTTGTTTAAATTTATGTTAAATTTTACCGTTTTGTTTGATATATGGTTATTAGATTAAGGTCGTGTCAAAGTTTACCCTTTTTGCAAATTTTTTTTAATTATTATTTCACAATCACTAGGTCATATTACCTATTAGGGAGGAGGAAGTTAAGAATGTAGTCTTTTTCATGCATCAATACAAGTCACTAGATCCACATGGGTCGAACCCGGCATTTTTCAAATGTATTGAAATATTTTTAAAAGATATGTTGTTCTATTTTATTAGATTTTCTTTGATACACGACATGGGCCAAGGGAACTAAATTGTAGGCTTGTTTATCTTATTTCTAAGGTTAAACAAGCTAAAATATATGGAAGATCTTCGACCTATCTATTTTTATAATGGTCTGATGCGCATAGTGTCGAAGGTGGTGGTGAATAAGTTCAAACTATGTTTAATCTAGACAGTGTCTAACAAATAGAGCGCTTTTAATGAAGGGAGGCTATAAGCTCATAATACATTGATTGCATTTGAAGTCAGAAGGGAAAAAAGGGTGTGGCTGGGTTAAGAATTGATATTTTAAGGCATACGATAGGTTGGAATGGAGATTTATTGATATAAGGATTAAACTTCTCTTTTACAACATAAAAAACTTTGGTACACTTTATTTTCTCCTTTTTACTATGTACCAGATTCAAGTATCCGACACTAGAACTCAATTTGTTAAGTATATGGATAAAAAGGATTTTAACATAGAATCGATTTGTTGAAAAATATATGTAAGTAAAACTAAATTGAACACAATGTGTCTCTCTAATTAGTAACCACTCTTTAATTTTGATCAAATCTCTTCATTGCAAAGTACTACATTATAAAAAATTAGAGCCTCCATGTATTGAGAAATACATGTATACAACACTCTATAATCCACGAGTATACCAGGAAAATTATAATGTTTCTATCATCTCTACTATTTTCTTATTTATTTTAAATTTAGATTTATTTTAATTTCCATACTGTTAACCATGTTTATTAGATTTAAGGTTTAAGAAATCAAATACCATTACTCAGCTATCATATCACACATTACCATTCTCTTATAGAGGAACTTAAATAAATTGGGGATATTTTGATAAAGTTTTTGGAGAAAACCTTACCATTTAGCGATATCAATATATATCATTAAGCGTCAAGGTCTGCTCCAAAGAATCATGATCCATTGGTACATCAAGCATTTTCTTGGTGTTGGTGATATTGATGACAAAGTTGTTCTCAAAGAACGGAAAGTTATTAACTTTTGATTATCTTGGAAAGTGTTTTTATATATTTTTACGATTTAACATAACGTTATTATATAATTTTATGTGCAAAAATTCATAATCGTCTGATAGTGGCTATAGTACATAAGTTGTATTACAGAAAATGTGATAATATATTCTTGATTCTAGCAAACTACAATAATTATTGAATTCACTTTATATGTTGAAATATATCTGACCCTCCTGACCCTCCTAACCCTCCTAACACAGAGTCTTACATATTATTTTTATATATAAAGAATAAGTCATGAGTTGCTTATGTAATGAGAGCCAAAAAGGTGAAACAAATTGAACATGAGATTTTGTACTCCTTCCATTCAACTTTTATCTGGTCTCAGGCATCACTTGATCTAATATTCGAGGAAACACTTGATAATGTAATAGCAACACACACTCCCCTTGCAACAACAAGTTAAATGATTTATTCTTATATGCAGCTTAAGCAAAACACTGAAAATATTTTTTGTTTGATTATATATTCTTTGTGAGATGCATAGAAAGTAGAAACATGTCGAAATCATTATTTATAGATACAATGTAAATATTACAAACCAGTTCAGTTTATAGATTATTTAAGAATTACAAGTGCAATGATTTTAATTTTAGTCGATTTTTATTTCATCATCAAATTGCTCACAGAATTTTAAGAATGGGATTATTCTGTGCTCATCGTTGTTTTACATTTTTGGATATTGTCTGACTATATGTTCATATCACACGGTTTGTTGTGGAGGGCGGGGGCTAAAAAACTGCACTGAGAAAGATGAACGGTTTAGTCATATTAGTCATATTGTTACTGCGCTTACGGTACGTGCGTACATTGATAGTTCAGAAGTTATTAGAAGGGCATAGAATGATACAACTGGATCTTATGGCTTGGACTTAATAAAGTAGCAAGAAAGGATTCGAGGATAGATCATGTGAGAAATCTAAATGAGGTATATTATCATTTCTTATATTCAATGTTATAGATTTTGTTGCATCTACATATTTGACCAGAGACAAGATTAATAGTAAAATATGTTAGTTCGTCAATTCTCTTTGAGAAACTTTAACAAAACTTTGTCAAATTCATAATATGATCCATAACCTTGTATGCTACTTCCTTTTGCTAAGACCACACAATCAGTCATAAATGAGACAAGTTATAAATATTTTCTCTCTATTTACCTCTTACTAACCATTTCGAAAAACAATGAAATATTTATAAATATTGGACTATAAACTTAGCGGTGTTTTTTGTAGTTGCAAGCAATAGGGTGTCTTACTGGTATGGAGATGATTCTTAAGGATGTTGGTTACTTGGTACAACTTGGAAGTGGGGTTGGTGCTGCTTGTGCATACTTGGTACAACTGGTATGAAGATGATTCTTAAGGATGTTGGTTACTTAGTGATTGCAGCAACTATTACTATTTCTAAATCATTTTATACTAAATACTATGTAAAAAATATGCTTCATGTGCGGTGGTCTACAGTAGACTTACTATATCTTAAACACTGCTTCTTGCATTGATTTGCATGTTTCTTTCTCGACTTATTTTTATGTAAATTTTATCAAATTTAAATGAGTATTTAAAGTGTTGTTAGGACTTGGTTTTAGTGGAACAAGTCTTGAATTTTGGTCTGACTAATTCTATTAAAAATATGAATTGTTAGTTTCTTTATGGATTATCTAGGTACAAGAAGATAAATCCAATTAGAATGTATTTTGCTTGCTTAAATACCAATAATAACTCTTTACTTACAAAGTGAGCAATATTATAGGTTCTATTAGCAAACAAAAATCAAATTTTGGTAGAATACAAAGCCAATAAGCCAAAGTGGGAACATAATAATTATAATTAAATTGACTAAAAATGATAAATGTTCATTTCAACTTAAAAGATAAATATTTAATAATTTAAATAAAGATAATTAAATAGTGTTAAGGGTGGCTTAATTAATTTACATATTTAGAATTTGGATCAAATCAATTTTTCTAAAAAAATAATGAATTTGGATTTTATACAAAATTTTGAGGCCCAAGAATGGCGCAAATTACAGCACGTCCGAATTAGATATATGTAAAAAACTTAATTTTATTAATTTTCATTTCTTCGAAAAATAATGTACATTTGTTAAATTTTCTTTAAATATTTTAAAGATGTGTAGAATTTTATCCCAAAATATTTTAGTGGAAAAAATTGGATGAAAAATAAAACTATAAAAAAAATTATTTCGATATTTTTAAAATTCCGAATTTGAGTAAATCCAAGTTTTTTCTTTTTAGGAGAGAAGCAAATTTTTATAATAAAGCCTTTTTAAATATGACTTTCTTAAGATCGAGTCAGACGAGTTTTTCAAATTTTTTATGGTTTATATTTAACACTAAATATAACGTGTTTTTATATATCATTTATCAATATTAAGTACCTTATTTACAAATATTGATTCGATAATAATTAGTGGTTTTAGTTGTTATATAATTGGACTTTAAATTGGATCCTCGATAATTGTTCATTGTTTTTATTGAATTGTTTAAATTTATATTTTTTGTAAAATACTAGGTTTTGTTGGGAGGCGGTAAAGATAAAATAATTTTTTTTCATCTTCAATATATAACATATTTTCTTATTCATTTATTAATGTTGTGTATTTTTTTAGAAAAGACATATAAATATATAAAGATAAATTAAATAGTGTTAAGGGTGGCGTAATTAATTTAAATATTTAGAATTTGGATCAAATCAATTTTTTAAAAAAAATAATGAATCTGGATTTTATACAAACTTTTGAGGCCCAAGAATGGCGCAAATTACGGCACATCCCAATTAGATATATGTGAAAAACTTAATTTTATTACTTTTCGTTTCTTCGAAAAATAATATACATTTGTTAAATTTCTTTAAATATATTAAAGATGTGTAGAATTTTATCCGATTTAGAATTTTATCCCAAAATATTTTAGTGTAAAAAATTGGATGAAAAATAAAACTATCAAAAAAATTATTTCAATATTTTTAAAATTCCGAATTTAAGTTAATCCAAGTTTTTTCTCTTTAGGAGAGAAGCAAAATTTTATAATTAAATATATGTTCATGCAGTTTCGGGCCTTTTTAAATATTACTTTCTTAAGATCGAATCAGACCAATTTTTCAAATTTTTATGGTTTATATTTTACACTAAATATAGTGTATTTTTATATATCATTTATCAATATTAACTACCTAATTAACAAATATTGATTCAATAATAATTAGTCGATTTAGTTGTTATATAATTGGACTTTAAATTGGATCCTCAATAATTGTTCATTATTTTTATCGAATTGTTTAAACTTATATTTTTTGTAAAATACTAGGTGTTGTTTGGAGGGGATAAAGATAAAATAATTTTTTTTTCATATTCAGTATATTACAAATTTTCTTATTCATTTATTAATGTTGTGTATTTTTTTAGAAAAGACATATCAATATTCATTAATCTTGACATTTACATATTTTATATAAGTTACTTTATTATTCAAGATTAAGTATTTAATTTGTTCAATTTATTTTGCAAACATAAATATGTTTATGATGATTATTTGAGTTTTATTTTTTACAATATTGTATTTTCCATGTAAATTTGAGTAAGTGGATTTGAGAATAATGTGTTTGTTTTTATCATAACAATTTATGAGTTCATATTCTTTATTTCACCCTTAAAATGACGTCTCAATAATGTGTTTAACATATTTTATTAGCAAGAAAATCATAAAAACTAATTTTCAATAATTGATATCATTTCAATTTAAATAAATATTGACTTTACTATGAATAATTCATATAAATTTCCAAAAGTTGATTGTTCAACAGTGTTAGTTTAACAAGATAATATCATTCAACAAAATAATATATACATGTTTATATTATTTAATCTCCATTAATTTATTTTGTAAGTTTTACCTAAAATTAAGAAAGGCCCTTTATAATAGAAAAAAGTTAAATCATATATATAATAAAATTTATTTTGTTAGAAATACACAACATTATGCATTTTTTTGTGAGCATAGTTTGTACTCTTGTAATGTATCAGCCCAATTGTTCTTCTCGTCAAAACTTGCTTCAATTCTTCTTCTTGCTGATCAAGGCTTGCTTCTTCTCAACGTTTGGCTTTCTGAATGAGGAGCAAAGTGTTAGACTTCATCACAATTATAGCACTTGATCTTTGACTTGTAATTTTTCCATACCTTGACTCCTTGCCATCATTCTTCCTTTAATTCCTCTTATTAGGGTAATGTTCGAGGAACTAGAACCTTTTTTTCAAAAACCTTTTTTTAGAAGTCTATATAGCTAAACTTTTTAACTAAAAGAGCATCAATTTGTAGGATATCTTCATCATTACCATGATCAATTTCAGTTCCTCAATAATTTTGTAAGTCATCATGAGTATTCGAGACTCAGTGTCAGACTATACAATCATGGCCTTTCATTTTGAAATGGCTATTTCTTGCAAATTTCTCTCTTGTTTTTCCTCTACCCTGAGAGAAACATGTCTTATCCCATTTCGTCTTACTTTTCTACTCCATCTCCAGTTCATTAGTTTTCAGAATTCCATATATCTGAACTAGAGATGTGTCTTCAAGATCATAATTATCCCTTATTCATATAACTTTCAAGTCACACTTTTGAGGAAGTGCAAGAAGAACCTTCAAGTTTGAATCTGCTCGATCATACTCTATGTCAACATGTGACAAATTCATTCAACAATTTCTGAAATCTATCATAGATTTCAAATAAAGACTTATCATGTTTTGAGTCAAAGTGCTCATACTCGTGATTGAGTATTGTCCTTCGAATCTTCTTGATAGCGGTTGTGCCTTACACTTAACCACCAAAGTGTCTCAAATTTCCTTCATTGTTTTGCATTCAATAAACCTAGGGGACATCACACTGTCTAGATTGTTATGCAAAAATGTGCTACTTTTGCATTTTTTTTCTTGACCACGAATAGCAACAACCACTTTCATGGGCTAATGAGGTCCATCATAAATCCCTTCCATTATTCACCATGTGTTACTGCACACATATAGTCATCTTGACTTTACAGAAATGATATTCATTAATTTTCAAGATTGGAAATTTGAGGGTTTCATATCTGCTCATATTGTTGTTGATTTGGTTTATGGCTAATGGTGACGACACATTTTGTTGAGTTTCATTATCTGCCATTAATGATTATTTTGTGCATCTTAAAGTGATTTTATATAAATACCAAGTTTTGATATCAATTTTTAGGCCTTTAATTACCTATAGAGGGGGTCAATATAATTATAACAATTAAATCCAATTATGTACTCAATAATGAAGAATAGTTTTTATATTATTGAATAAAAACTTATTACAAAATTTTCTAGCTGAACATGAGCAAATATCTTGAGAGCTTGTAGGTTATATGTATGATAAAATAAATGTAACAGTGTTAACCTACTAGTGACTTACACAATCAATATAAATATAAAATCAATAAAGAATCCTAAAACATATGCTATAATATCAAAAAATTACTAATATGAACAATGTTGATGAGAAGTATTCATCAATAAATAGTGATGAGGTCATTTTTATTAAACTCTCATATGAAATACTAATGGAAAAAATGTGATAGTTATTTACTAATATCATCAACTTTTGACACCAAATTTTTTGAAGTTTTATAAACCATTTTTTAATTTTGAGGAAATGAGGACTCAATTCCCACCCACATCGGTAGGTTCCCCCTTTGGACAAAAATTGAGGTATTTTCTGGGATTTGATAAACTTTGAATTTAAATTTTGATTTCCTTTTTTAATAGTTTATCTTAGAATTTGGTGATCTTATTATTTTTTTATATTTTCTTAAAATATTTGCAAGAAAAGAAATGTTTATTCAAATAACTAATTTGGATTAAAATTACTCAAAGAACTATAAAAAATGGTGAGTACAAAATATAAGCAATGTAAATGATATTTAAATAATTTTAATATATTTTTGTAAGCATTAATTATTTGTCGAAAACATATATTCATTATAAAATTTTCTGAACTGAAGTTGGGAACTTATAATTTTCTGCTTAGATGATTACTTTATATGATTATTAAAATATTTTTTTTAAGAATATATTTTTTAACACTAATATAACCGGTAGATTCAAATGGTAAAAAAAAAATTACAAACTTGGTATGAAATTTAACTAGTCATTTTCTACTATTTGTTATATAGAAAAAATGCTTATTGGGCATAATAGTAGTTTCATACAAAAGTCAATATAAATGATGAATTACATAAAATCTTAGGGTAAACTTAGTAGAATATACATGTTTTTTTGAATTTTGTTCATGTAAAATTAATAATTTTACATATCTTTTTAAATAATTACTTTTTTGAATTAAAGTTTAATATTAATAATTTTATTCAAAAAAGGAAATTCTAGAAGTAATTTTTATACCTATCCTCTTTATTCATCTTAAAAAATAATGGAATTATATTTTGGTACATATTTCTTTGCATTTCATACCCACCTTGTGAAAAGTCCCAAAATTTGTTGGAAAACTTGCCTATTGAAAATTTTGAGTTACAAAACAAGTTTATAAATATAAGCATTGTTTTAAATAATAATTTTTTATTAAAATTGACAATATTAAAAATATTCATTATAATTATGTTAAAGTAAGATGGTGAAGTCAAACAACTTATACTTAGACACTATTAGCTTCATTTCTCATTCAATTTCTTCCCAATTTAGATTTTTCCTAATCAACCACTGAATGAATATGGTATATGTAGTGTTACCCATAATATATTGTCATTTTACATGTTCAAATCAAATTGACTAAGAATAAAATAAAAATCAACAATCATATTATCTTCCATTTTAATTCCTATGTTTAAATAAAATAGCAATTAGTAAATATTTTTAAAATTGTATCATTTTTCCCATACGTATGACTTGTTTGTGGAAAATTTGGTATGTTATCTTATATGTAACGCCCTCCAGACCCGGGGTGTAAGTCTGGGGTTACGAGCTAATCACCCAACCTGTACAAGCTTATTAATAAATAATAAAGAAATGAAATTAAACCCCTTAACAACTACCAGACCTTCCTAGGTTAAAGTATGAAAACAAGAACCACTAACTACTTTTCTTACAAACCAACATTCAAAATCTCACAAACTTTCTTTATTACAAACCATTATCTAACTCATTTTAAACTAAGTTCAGCTTTTATTCAAACACACATACTATCTATCAACACTCCACCTGCTCGGGCAATTCAAAGCGTTCTTCCTAGATAGGGATCAACACCTTAGGTATAAGAGGATCCCGAGGCTTGACCCGCTTCTTTACCACTCGTGTTCTGACGGGTTTCATATTCCTTCTTAACTGAAACAATAAGGTGAATAACAACAAAAATGGGTGAGCCAAAATTGCTCAACAAGTCTACAAAATATACACAATGTTAAAGCAATATAACTGAATCAGTATCCCAGGTTTATCTGCAAAGATATAACTTTATAAGAATCAAAAGAAGGCCATTGCTGGAGAATACAAACGAACTACACTGGACTCAAGTTCGCAGCTATATCCTGCTGATCAGCCAGGATACAGTGCAGATCTATATCTCACTATATAGATCCCGTCGGGCACCCAGGCACTACGGCCCATCTCAAGGATCCAGTTATATTCCGGTCCTTAGGATTAAGTAACCTTAATCCCCAAAAGTAATGTTATCCAGTCCCTGGAATAGCAACCGGAACAATCGGTATACTTTGATATATTCTAATCATCAGAATATATTAATAACTTTGAGTAATAATTGGAATATGAATAATAAATTCAAATGAAAAGAATAATTCAAGAATCGAACTGAGATATGAATAAAGGAGTTAAAGTAATGCAAATGTAATAAGAATCTGAAGAGAATATCACTATTCTGGAAGAATAGAATAGAGGAGAAACTTGCCTTCTGTGTAACTTACTGCAATTAAATCACTTCCGTCTATCCCCTACTTGACCTGCCTTGCTGGCTTAGTTTCGGTTAGCAAAATAGATTGGTTATGTCATTTTGTACTTCTGTCGTACCTTAAATCGACTTCATTTGTTCCTACTATTTACCCATACATTTATAACCAACTCGAATATTACATATAAATAAGTAAGACTCGATTAACCACATAATACACATAAGCACATAAGCGCATAATCATTTTTACAGTTAAAATAATTTTTAGAATCGAAATTGATTCGCTGATTGCTCCGTTGATCACCTTCTGCTTCATTTCCCATTTTTCCGGAATTTTTTGAACTCGTCTCGGTACGTATTTTGACTGATAATCAAGCAATCTATAAAATCAACTAATTTCGAGAAGAAATTAGGTCTTCATATTATTTTTAGTGAAAAGAATTCATTTTTCTTAGTCAACAGGCTTTCGTTTCGCTCAATTCGGACTAACGGTTGAATTATTATCAATTAAACACTGATAATTCAATTTATTATTCAATATAAATAATTATTGCTAATTTTTAAATCCCAAAATAATTTTTAAATAATTATTTAAGAAAAATCAAAGACAAAAATAATTTTTTTATAATTTTTGGAGTTAAAATGAAGAAGTTATGATTTATCGAACATTATGTGACTAATTATCGAAATAATTAATCACTTTTTAAATATTTAATAAATAAATAACTAATAAATAATTAATAGATAATTATTTACTAATTTAAAATAATTAATCCCTAATTATTAGGATTAATCACAATTTATTGCAAATATTTACAACTCATCGTTATTTATTTGATTAGATCGATTATTTACAAATAATCAATCGATTTAATTAACTGATACGCTATTTATCGAATAACTACGAATTACTCGAATTATAAACCAACTCAACGATTAAACACTCGTATAAATACGAGCTACGCACTATTATCGAATACTACCGAACTAATATATTATTATTGGAATATAAATGATTCGTTAATCAATTAATTATCGGTATTTAATTATACGATACGAACAATTACTGCAATATTATTCGAATAACTAACGCTCGAATAATAATTCTCATTATCGAATCACTATTCGCATAGATACGAGTTACTCGTATTATTTAATCTTTAATTAATTACCTAATTACTAATTAATTACCTAATTATTAATTAATTAGATAACTAATAAATAATTAGATAAATAATTAAATTCAAATTTATAAATTAATAAAATAATTCAGAAATTAATAATATTATTTTTCAGAATTCAAAACTGATTTTTTAATTGATTTATAGAATTAATCAAAACTAATTTTCAATTTTACAAAATATAAATAAATAATTAATATTTCAGAAACAGGAAACAGAAAGTGGTTTTGGGTTTTGGGGGATCAAAACCGGGTCAAATAAAAAATCCAATCGGGTCTTCAAGAATTCAAACGGGTCCGGTTTGCAGATGATCAGAAACTGGAGAAGACGACCGGAATCGGTCGCCGCCCGGCGGGTTTGTCCGGCAGCTTCACCGGCGTACCATTTCGAAGCCGTTTCAATCGATTTCGGCTGGAAACGATTCGTAACACTCCCAGGTGCTCGTCTAAATCGTCAACAACATCACCCCATCATCCCTTCGATTCCTCTGGCCAAAACGAGCCCAGAAACCGGCCACCTTCAACCCCAACTCCGGCGACATGGTTTTCGACGATTACAACACCAAACAACGTGATTTTTATGCCAAAACGAAGCTACAGACTTCTACAATTACTTCCTAACATCAATCACGAGCAAAAACATATATAAATCTAAAAAAAAACGAAATCAAAAATAGGTAAACCCAAGAACTTGACATATCGATTTGGGGGTTGTAAAATCAAAATAAAAATACCTAATCACTTCTAGGACTAAAACAAATCTAACTACATCAATCAAACAATCAAACGATTCTTCAAAATCAAAAATCGAAATTCATGCCAAGAACATCAAAATTCGATTTTAAAATTTGGTTACTCGAGCAAAATCAGGGGTTTAGTAAATCTCCTGCAATCACCGTTTGATCTTCAAGCTTCTTCAAGAACACAACTCCCACCCACACTTTCTAATTTCTTTTCTTTTTAATTTTTTCTGATTTTTAATTGTGATTAACTAATTAATTACCACCAAATATGATATTTATATTTATGAAAATAATACCCCTAAATAAAATTAAGGGGCTAATTATACTCCTAATAAAAATATTTGGCCCCAATTTTTATAATTTTTGGGTATTAATATTAAATTTTTAAATATCCAATAAATACAAAATTAATGCTAAAAATTCCCAATAATTGTGAATATTACAAAAATACAAAGAAAAATGATATATGATAATTTCATGATCATATAAAAATAAAAATGTGATTTTTGTGGGGTTTTTGGTACCCGAAGGGGCCCAGAAAAGCCGTTTTTCGCGAAAAAGGTCAATTTGTAAAACGTCTAGGGGTTCAGAATAACGATATGGTATAGGGCATTTTCGGCAAAATAGGGCCAATGATTTTGTTTGGAATACGGGCTTTTAAAACATGGTTTTGAGTTGTACGGGTTTTGATATAAGATATCTAAGTTACAATAAAACACTCAATAAATGTCCAAAACACATTTGGATCAAAACAGATAACACGTAACACATAGCAGTTATTAAGGTTTAATGACTCAACACATTTAATCACATATAAATGACATATTAATACACATATTTTATTATAAATATGATATCATACAACGTAAATTTTCCGGTCGTTACATTATACCTCTACAAATTTAATTTGATTAAATGTTGTCATGGTAATATTAATTTTTACATGACCAATAATATCTTAGTTATTGTGAGAGGTTTTTAAGACTTGAATGTATGATAGTAGTACTTCTATTATTCTTAGTTAGGGTTGTAGTAGTACATATATTATTGTTAGTTGAGATCAGTAGGGAATTTATATATTATTTGACTAAATAAAATTTAAATTTTTTGAGAAAATGTCATTTTTAGTTAAGTTTTTTATACAATGCTTACCACTTAATTTATAGAATTCATTTTATTTACAATACAAAATAAATTAGAGTAATGCTTGTCTACTTATGGTTGTAAATCAACACCCATTTAGTTTATATAATACATGGAGCAGACTTTGTTAAATTATATTTTTATAAAAAGAAAAAATTTGAATTTGTAATAAGAAATTGATAATAAGATAAAAAACAATTTAAACTAAAGTGGATAAGGTTTACTGTTTATCATGAATTGATGTTGTTTAACAAAGTTAAGGTAATAATTTATGGGACATGCAGATATGATATTCCTTGTTATGGCCTCCACATCTACATATCTTCCACTATGATTTAGTTTGATAATATACACACATATGTTTTTCGTATGGCTTTACATGGTTTTGTTTCTGCTCGGGTAAGTTGTTTAAATTTATGTCAAATTTTACCGTTTTGTTTTATATATGATTATTGGATTAAGGTCGTGTCAAATTTTACCCTTTTTGCAAATTTTTTTAAATATTATCTCACAATCACTAGGTCATATTACCTATTAGGGAGGAGGAAGTTAAGAATGTAGTCTTTTTCATACATCAATACAAGTCACTAGATCCACATGGGTCGAAGCATTTTTCAAACGTATTGAAATATTTTTAAAAAATATGTTGTCCTATTTTGTCAGATTTTCTTTGATACATGACATGGGCCAAGGGAACTAAATTGTAGGCTTGTATGTCTTATTTCTAAGGTTAAACAATTGAAACATATGTAAGATCTTTGACCTATCTATCTTTATAATGTACTGATGCGCATATTGTCGACGGTGGTGGTGAATAAGTTCAAACTATGTTTAATCTAGACAGTGTCTAACAAACAGAGTGCTTTTAATGAAGGGAGGCTATTAGCTCATAATACAATGATTGCATTTGAAGTCACAAGGGAAAAAAGGGTGTGGCTGGGTTAAGTATTGATATTTTTAAGGCATAAGATAGGTTGGAATGGAGATTTATTGATATAACCATTAAAGTTCTCTTTTACAACTTAAAAAACTTTGGTACAATTTATTCTCTCCTTTTTACCATGTACCAGATTCAAGTATCAGCAATAGAACTCAATTTTTTAATTATATGGATAAAAAGGATTTTAACATAGAATTGATTTGTTGAGAAATATGTGTAAGTAAAACTAAATTGAACACAATTTGTCTCTCTAATTAATAACCACTCTTTAATTTTGATCAAATTTCTCCATTGCAAAGTACTACATTATAAAAAATCCCTTCCAGTATTCACCATCTGTTACTGGCAGACATATAGTCATCTGGACTTTACAGAAATGATATTCATTAATTTTCAAGATTGGAAATTTGAGGGTTTCATATCTGCTCATATTGTTGTTGATTTGGTTTATGGCTAATGGTGACCGCACATTTTGTTGAGTTTCATTATCTGCCATTAATGATTATTTTCTGCATCTTAAAGTGATTTTATATAAACACCAAGTTTTGATATCAATTTTTAGGCCTTTAATTACCTATAGAGGGGGTCAATATAATTATAACAATTAAATCCAATTATGTACTCAATAATGAAGAATAGTTTTTATATTATTGAATAAAAACTTATTACAAAATTCTCTAGCTAAACATGAGAAAATATCTTGAGAGCTTGTAGGTTATATGTATGATAAAATAAATGCAACAGTGTTAACCTACTAGTGACTTAAACAATCAATATAAATATAAAATCAATAAAGAATCCTAAAACATATGCTATAATATCAAAAAATTACTAATATGAACAATGTTGAAGAGAAGTATTCATCAATAAATAGTGATGATGTCATTTTTATTAAACTCTCATATGAAATACTAATGGAAAAAATGTGATAGTTATTTACTAATATCATCAACTTTTGACACCAAATTTTTTGAAGTTTTATAAACCATTTTTTAATTTTGAGGAAATAGAACTCAATTCCCACCGACATCCGTAGGTTCCCCCTTTGGACAAAAATTGAGGTATGTTCTGGGATTTGACAAACTTTGAATTTCAATTTTCATCTCCTTTTTTAATTGTTTTTCTTAGAATTTGGTGATCTTATTATTTTTTTATATTTTCTTAAAATATTTGCAAGAAAAGAAATGTTTATTCAAATAACTAATTTGGATTAAAATTACTTAAAGAACTATAAAAAATGGTGAGTACAAAATATAAGTAATGTAAATGATATTTAAATAATTTTAATATATTTTTGTAAGCATTAATTATTTGTCGAAAACATATTTTCATTATAAAATTTTCTCAACTGAAGTTAGAAACTTATAATTTTCTGCTTAAATGATTACTTTATATGATTATTAAAATATTTTTTAAAAAAAATATATTTTCTAACACTAATATAACCGGTAGATTCAAATCTTAACAAAAAAATTACAAAGTTGGTATGAAATTTTACAAGTCATTTTCTACTATTTGTTATATAGAAAAAAATGCTTATTGGGCCATAATAGTCATTTCATACCAAAGTCAATATAATTGATGAATTACATAAAATCTTAGGCCAAACTTAGTAGAATATACATGTTTTTTGAACTTTGTTCATGTAACATTAATAATTTTACATATCTTTTTAAAATAATTATTTTTTTGAATTAAAGTTTTATATTAATAATTTTATTCAAAAAAGGAAATTCTAGAAGTAATATTTATATGTATCCTCTTTATTCATCTTAAAAAATAATGGAATTATATTTTGGTACATATCTCTTTGCATTTCATATCCACCTTGTGAAAAGACCCAAAATTTGTTGGAAAACTTGTCTATTGAAAATTTTGAGTTACAAAACATGTTTATAAATATAAGCATTGTTTTAAATAATAATTTTTTATTAAAATTGACAATATTAAAAATATTCATTATAATTATGTTAAAGTACAGATGGTCAAGTCAAACAACTTATATACTTAGACACTATCAGCTGTATTTCTTCATTCAATTTCTTCCCAATTTAGATTTTTCCCAATCAACCAGTGAATGAATATGGTATATGTAGTGTTACCCATAATATATTGTCATTTTACATGTTCAAATCAAATTGACTAAGAATAAAATAAAAATCAACAATCATATTATCATTCATTTTAATTCCTATGTTTAAATAAAATAGCAATTAGTAAATATTTTTAAAATTGTATCATTTTTCCCATAAGTATGACTTGTTTGTGGAAAATTTGGTATGCTATCTTATACCTCTAGAAATTTAATTTGATTAAATGTTGTCATGGTAATATTAATTCTTACATGACCAATAATATCTCAATTATTGTGAGAGGTTTTTAAGACTTGAATGTATGATAGTAGTACTTCTATTATTCTTAGTTAGGGTTGTAGTAGTACATATATTATTGTTAGTTGTGGTCAGTAGGGAATTTATATATAATTTTACTAAATAAAATTTAAAATTTTCGAGAAAATATCATTTTAAGTTAAGTTTTTTATATAATGCTTACCACTTAATTTATAGAATCTCATTTTATTTACAATACAAAATAAATTAGAGTAATGCTTGTCTACTTATGGTTGTAAATCAACACCCATTTAGTTTATATAATACATGGAGCAGACTTTGTTAAATTATATTTTTATAAAAAGAAAAAATTTGAATTTGTAATAAGAAATTGATAGTAAGATAAAAAACAATTTAAACTAAATTAGTCCCATTGAAACCCATGATATACAATTGGGCCTGCAAAATATAACATATTAAAAAGGTAGGTAAAACCCTAATATCAGCACATGCCGCCTTACAAACAAAATGAATTTGTACATGGTCATGAAATAGGGTTTTGGAGTTATTTGTATTTTCTATAAAAGAGTGTTTTGGTGCTGTAAGGTTAAACACATCTTCAAATGAATTGGTGGAGGACTAATCAAATGAATTGGTGGAGGACTAAGTGGATAAGGTTTAGTGGTTATCATGAATTGATGTTGTTTAACAAGTTAAGGTAATAATTTATATTTCCCTGTTTCTTCATTTTCTTTTCATATGTGTTATTTGCATAAACTTTTGGTAGAAATCAAACACTAAAATAAGTATCCCATTTTCCTTGTATATATGTATGTAGATTTACATGGAATATCACTTGTATTTATTTTTACATGACCTCTATGTCAAGAATTATCCTTTCAAGATTATATGTCAACGTTAGAAAAAAAATCAGTTACATTTGTATTAATTTTTTTTTGTTCCTCATAAATAATCAAGTACAAGATATATGAAAAAAATGAAAATTTAAAGAAAAGAAGCCCACTTATTATTTATATTTTATATTCATATTTGTTGAATTATACTATTAAATTTATTTTATGTTTATGTATGACCTTACTTTAGAGATATTTTCACAGCAGTTATATTTTTCTTGCTACTTGCAACAAGTTCCAAAAACAATGAAGAAAATGCTCCAAGTGCCTTCCCTTTCTCCTCTTCATCAATGTACCGTGTTAGGTTTCTTTGGTATTTTTTAACTTTTACCATGCCAATATATATTATAAATATAAATGCACATAGTACAAGTGGATCTATGTGCGGTGTGTTTTTTATTTTTTTAATATATATATGACAAACAACTCTAAATTACTCTTTGTTGACCTAATAACACACGAAGTTTAGGTACGAAGCCCCATCACTTTTTAACTTCATTTCACAACACACATGGTTGAAAATGAGATTTCTTACTTGATAGAGATGTAGGCTTTGTTTGGGAAATTTTTTAGTGTTTGAAGAAATTATATTTTCAATACATGAATATGTAGGGTCACCATTTTCAGTCTCACTAGAACCCATTGCTTAGTAACTTCTATAGATCCATAACTATTTGAAAAGTATAGAGTTATGGTTTTTCTTTAATCTAGTAGTAATATTGTTGGCGATGTCACTGGTGGTGGTAATTTTACTAGTCCAATTGGTGGCACTAGTAGTCCTAATCTTAGGAGTGAAATTTGTGGTGGGATTGTTTGTAGTGAAGTTTGTGCTAACTTAAGGTGTATCATTGGTGGTAACTTTAATAATGGCATAATTGGTAGTAGCATTGGTGGTATATTGGGTAGTTTTAATAGTGGGATTAGTGGCAGCATGACTAGCATCTTTAGTGGTTACATCGGTGGTTCCAGAAACGATAATATTAGTAGTGGATTTGCTGGAATTGATGGTGCCATTGGTCCTGGAGCTCTTATTAGTGCAATTGGTGGCATTGAAAGCAGTAATCTTTGCTGGGGAATTGATGGTGGTATTATTGGTGTTGGTGTTGAAGTTCATGCTAGCTTAAGCAGTTCCATCCATGGCCAGTTTAATTATGGTACTGCAGGTGGTAGCATTGATGTTATATTGGTTAGTCTTAGTAGTGACATTGGTGTTGGCATTGGTGGTAAATTTGTGATCGTATTGGTGGTGGAATGGCTAGTTGCCATAGTGGTAGCATTGGTGTTATATTGGTTAATCTTAGTAGTGGCAATTTATGGTAGCATTGCTGGTAGCTTTAGTGGTAGCTTTAGTGGTAGCACTCGTTGTATATTAGGTTATATTAGTAGTTGATTTAGCTTCGGAGATGGTGGTTGTGACGCCCTCCGAACCCGGGTCAGAAGTTTGGGGTTCACAACACACATATTATATAAACCTGTATATGAAATATTATATGCAATTATCCTTATTTATGCAACCACGATTCCAACAGGTGAAAGTATGAAAACCAACCACAACCTTGACTTTTATCACGTCATATCAAATCCCAACTAGTTTAACGTACAACTGAAAATGAAATCATTCTTACAAACTTGCATAACTCAAATTAGCTCGATCCAACTCAACCGGGAATCCTAGATCGGATACAGGACTGGGGATCCTCGTTACCAATAATTTCCATTTTAACTGTAGAATGACCTAAACAGATTCACACGGGTGAGCTAACTAGCTCAGCAAGTTATAATAACAATAACTGGGTGTAAACAATGATCAATTGAAATGATTCATAGGAATCTAGTTCCTTGTTAAGCAATTATTAGAATTGGATATTCATTTTTAAGTTTAAAACCAAGGTTAGGCTGCTGATCAGTGACACACTAACCCCGATCAAGGCACACAACTCTGCTCTCTATACCGGATCCAAGGCACACATTGGCCTAATATGACCACCAATCTGGTCTGACCAGGAATCTGTTCCATATTTATAAATATATCCAATTCTATAACAATTCAACATGATAAATATTGTAATTCAATAAAACAGAATCATAATTAACAATGATAAAACATTTATTTCAGAGTATAAAGCAATTCATAAATATCACCAGAGTATATCAGGGTATGTATGAGGAATAGCTTCCGACCTGTAGGAGAATCAGGTATTAGATGAATAATGGTTATACAAGGTTTAGTTCACTATACCATAGAATTGCTTTTGCAACAAGATTTTTAAAAACTATCTAAAAAACGTTGCTGTTGAAAGGTGATTTCATGTCTATTGCAAGGGATTTTAAAAACATTGCAACTGAATCAACAAAATTTCGAGGTCGTTACAAATACATGTTATTGCAATACATTTTATAATCGTTATAGTAGATCAGAAATTTGGGCCCAAAAGTTAGGCGGTCCTGTTCAAAACTTGTGAGCGGGCTTGCTGAAATTGTTTTCCCGGCTTTCTATTAAATAAACAAAAATAACACAGACTGTCAAACATTCTCCACAGCGGCGAAAGATTAAATCTTTGCTGAAATATTTCTCTCAAACACTGAATATTAAATCTTTGTAAAGACTCAAACTCCAAGAAGATTAAATCTCGTAAAAGATTAAACCTTGAACGAAATGTATTTTTTTTCCAAATCATCTTTCCTAAAGTTCTTTTAATTCACTAAAATAATTTAGGAGAATATTAAATTTGGTCGATTATTGTTAATTATTGTTTAATTTACCTCCTTACTTTTTTGTTTCTATGTTATTTTGTGTTTGGGATCTTTTATCAAGGTTACACTATGTGTTAATTAGGGTTTATTTATTAAATCATGTTTATATGTCAATCGTGTCTTATTATCAGTTCTGAGTTGTATTGGGATTTGTTTGGAATGACAGTGGTATGATATTGTGAGGAATCACTTGTCGTTGTAAAAGTAGAATTTGTATTTTGGACTTTTTGTTTGCTCCGTATTCTGATAGTTTGTTAATCTTTATAGAATGAAGTACTACAAAGAAGAAATTCTATACTTTCAGATATTTTATTATATATTGACTCGTTAAATAAAAAACTTGTGTCCAATCGCCTAGGTCATATAATGGTGTTTGTATACTTGTTTATTAATAATGAATTAAGCAAGTGTTATTATAATTCACATCTTATAATTTTTTTAATGGTTTCATTTTAGAAAAAGATAAATGAAAATTGTGAGAAGAGATACCACAAGTGTTGATAACAAGAATAGTTCAAGGACGGAGAGGCGATATGTTATTAATACAAATAACGAAGAAAATGACATCTATAGTTTTGGTGGAGGACATTGCTCTGCAACTATGACCTTGCTTCCTACTACAGGGAAATGTATCAAGTTAGCAAAAGTGGAAAGGTTGCCATCTTTTATAACATGGATTCCCTTGGATAGGTAAATTATTTTGTGCTCTTTTTTTGACAACTCCCTATCATTTGGTGATAAAGAATTAAATTAAATTACAATATGAGATTCTCAGATTGTTATTTACAAATCCCAGTACCTGACTTTCCCTTTGCAAGGTGGTTTCTCCACAAACTTGGATCAAATCGACTAATCAAAAAAACATCTTCTGCTCAAGATAAAACATCAGAGTCTGGAGGAACATCTCGATTTGGTCGCTTTGGATTTGGCTCATAGTTATAAACAAAAATACTGAAACCATGACATGACAAACAGGTATATTGTAATTATGGGACATGCATATCTGATATTCCTTGTTATGGCCTCCACATCTACATTTATTCCACTATGATTTAGTTGGATAGTACACACTCATATGTTTTTTTCTATCGCTTTACATGGTTTTATTTTTGCTCAGGTAAGTTGTTTAAATTTATTTCAAAATTTACCATTTTTTTTGATATATGGTTATTTGATTAAGGTCGTGTCAAATTTTACCCTTTTTGCAAACTTTTTTTAATTATTATTTCACAATCACTAGCTCATAGTACCTATTAGGGAGTAGGAAGTTAAGAATGTAGTCTTTTTCATGCATCAATACAAGTCACTAGATCCACAAGGGTCGAACTCGGCATTTTTCAAACGTATTGAAATATTTTCAAAAGATATGTTGTTCTATTTTGTCAGATTTTCTTTGATACAGGACATGGGCCAAGGGAACTAAATCGTAGGCTTGTATGTCTTATTCCTATGGTTAAACAACCGAAACATATGTAATATCTTTGACCTATCTATCTTTATAATGTTCTGATGCGCATACTATCGAAGGTGGTGGTGAATAGGTTCAAACTATGTTTAATCTAGACAGTGTCTAACAAACAGAGTGCTTTTAATGAAGGGATGCTATTAGCTCATAATACAATGATTGCATTTGAAGTCACAAGGGAAAAAAGGGCATGGTTAGGTTAAGAATTGATATTTGAAGGCATAAGATAGGTTGGAATGGAGATTTATTGACATAACTATTAAAGTTCTCTTTTACAACTTAAAAAACTTTGGTACACTTTATTCTCTCCTTTTTTACTTGAATTGATTTCAAGTAAAACTAAATTGAACACAATTTGTCTCTCTAATTAATAACCACTCTTTAATTTTGATCAAATTTCTCCATTCCAAAGTATTGTAATGTTTAAGCTAGACATATAGTCATCTAGACTTTACGGAAATGATATTCATTAATTTTCAAGATTGGAAATTTGATGGTTTGATATCTGCTCATATTGTTGTTGATTTGGTTTATGGAAAATGGTTACATCACATTTTGTTGAGTTTCATTATCTGCCATTAATGATTATTTTCTGGATCTTAAAGTGATTTTATATAAATATCAAGCTTTGATATCATTTTTAGTCCTTTAATTACCTATAGAGGGGGTCAATATAATTATAACAATCAAATCCAATTATGTACTCAATAATGAAGAATAGTTTTTATATTATTGAATAAAAAGTTATTACAAAATTCTCTAGCTCAACATGAGCAAATATCTTGAGAGCTTTTAGGTTATGTGTATGATAAAATAAATGCAGCAGTGTTAACTTACTATTGTTAACCTAATTTGTGCTTACATATTGTACACTTATACAATCAATATATAGATAAAATCAATAAGGAATCCTCATACATAAGCTATAATATAAAAAATACTAATATAAACAATGTTGATGAGAAGTATTCATCAATAAATACTGTTGATGTCATTTTTGTTAAACTCTCACATGAAATACTAATGGAACAAATGTGATAGTTATATACTAATATCATCAACTTTTGACACCAAATTTTTTGAAGGTTTATAAGCCATTTTTTAATTTCGAGGAAATCAGAACTCAATTCCCACCAACATCGGTAGGTTCCCCGTTGGACAAAAATTGAGGTATGTTCTGGGATTTGACAAACTTTGAATTTAAATTTTGATCTCCTTTTTTAATAGTTTTTCTCAGAATTTGGTGATCTTATTATTTTTTTATATTTTCTTAAAATATTTGCAAGAAAAGAAATGTTTATTCAAATAACTAATTTGGAATAAAATTACTCAAAGAACTACAAAAAATGGGGAGTACAAAATATAAGTAATGTGAATGATATTTAAATAATATTAATATATTTTTGTAAGCATTAATTATTTGTCAAAAATATATTTTCATTATAAAATTTTCTCAACTGAAGTTAGAAACTTATAATTTTCTCCTTAAATGATTGCTTTGCATGATTATTAAAATATTTTTTTAAAAAAATATATTTTCTAACACAAATATAACGGTAGATTCAAATCATAACTAAAAAATTACAAAGTTGGTATGAAATTTAACTAGTCATTTTCTACTATTTGTTATATAGAAAAAAATGCTTATTGGGTCATAATAGTCATTTCATACCAAAGTCAATATAAATGATGAATTACATAAAATCTTACCCCAAACTTAATTGAATATACTTCATCCCATAATACATATTTTTTGAACATTGTTCATGTAAAATTAATAATTTTACATATCTTTTTAAAATAATTATTTTTTTGAATTAAAGTTTAATATTAATAATTTTATTCATAGAAGGAAATTCTAGAAGTAATTTTTGTACGTATCCTCTTTATTCATCTTAAAAAAATAATGGAATTATATTTTGGTACCTATTTGAAAAAATAATGTTCTCTTTGCATTTCATACCCACCTTGTGAAAAGACCCAAAATTTGTTGGAAAACTTGTCTATTGAAAATTTTGAGTTACAAAACAAGTTTATAAATATAAGCATTATTTTAAATAATAAATTTTCATTAAAATTGAAAATATTAAAAATATTAATTATAATTATGTTAAAGTACATATGGTCAAGTCAAACAACTTATATACTTAGACACTATGAGCTGCATTTCTCATTCGATTTCTTCCCAATTTAGATTTTTCCCCATGAACCAGTGAATGAATATGGTATATGTAGTGTTACCCACAATATATTGTGATTTTACATATTCAAATCAAATTGACTAAGAATTAAATAAAAATCAACAATCATGTTATCATTTATTTTAATTCCTATGTTTAAATAAACATAGAAATTTGTAAATATTTTTAAAAATTGTATCATTTTTCCCATACCTATAACTTATTTGTCAAAAATTGGGTATGCTATCTTATACCTCTAGAAATTTAATTTGATTAAATGTTGTCATGGTAATATTAATTTTTACATGACGAATAATATATGAATTATTGTGAGAGGTTTTTAAGACTTGAATGTATGATAGTAGTACTTTATTATTCTTAGTTAGGGTTGTAGTAGTACATATATTATTGTTAGTTGAGGTCAGTAGGGAATTTATATATAATTTCACTAAATAAAATTTAAAATTTTCGAGAAAATATAATTTTTAGTTAAGTTTTTTATACAATGGTTACCACTTACTTTATAGAATCTCATTTTATTTACAATACAAAATAAATTAGAGTAATGCTTGTTTACTTATGGTTATAAATCAACACCCAATTAGTTTGTATAATACATAGAACGACTTTGTTAAATTATATTTTTATAAAAAGAAAAAATTTGAATTTGTAATAAGAAATTGATACTAAGATAAAAAACAATCTAAACTATATTGGGCCCATTAAAACCCATGATATACAATTGGGCCTGCAAAATATAGGATATTAAAAAGGTAGGTAAAACCCTAATATCAGCCTAAGCCCGCCGCCTTACAAACAAAATGAATTTGTACTTGACCATGAAATAGGCCATGAAATAGTGTTTTGGAGTTATTTGTTTTTTCTATGAAGGAGTGTTTTGGTTAAACACATCTCCAAATGAATTGGTGGACGACTAATCAAATGAATTGGTGGAGGACTAAGTGGATAAGGTTTACAGGTTATCATGAATTGATGTTGTTTAACAAAGTAATGTAATAATTTTCTATTTCCATGTTTCTTCATTTTCTTTTCATATGTGTTATTTGCATAAACTTTTGGTAGAAATCAAACACTAAAATAAGTATCCTATTTTCCTTGTATATATGTATGTAGATTTACATGGAATGTCACTTGTATTTGTTTTTACATGACCTCTATGTCAAGAATTATCCTTTCAAGATTATATGTCAAGGTTAGAAAAAAAGTCACTTACATTTGTATTAATTTTTTTTGTTCCTAATAAATAATCAAATACATGATATATGAAAAAAATGAAAATTTATATAAAAAAGACCATGAATTATTTATATTTTATGTTCATATTTGTTGAATTATACTACTAAATTTATTTTATGTTTATGTATGACCTTACTTTAGAGACATTTTCACAGGAATTATATTTTTCTTGCTACTTGCAGCAAGTTCCAAAAACAATGAAGAAAATGCTCCAAGTGCCTTCCCTTTCTCTTCATCAATGTACCGTGTAAGGTTTCTTTGTTATTCTTTAACTTTTACCATGCCAATATATATTATTAATATAAATGTAGATAGTACAAGTGGAACTATGTGGGGTGTGTTTTTTTCTAATGTATATATGACAAACAACTCTAAATTACTCTTTGTTGACCTAATAAAACACAAAGTTCACTTATATTTCGAGTTTCCCATCTCACGAAGCCCCATCACTTTTTAAATTCATTTCACAACACACATGGTTGAAAATGAGATTTCTTACTTGATAGAGATATAGGCTTTGTTTGGGAAATTTTTTAGTGTTGGAAGAACTTATATTTTCAATACATGAATAGGTAGGGTCACCATTTTCAGCCTCACTAGAACCCGTTTCTTAGTAACTTTTATAGATCTGTAATTATTTGAAAAGTATAGAGTTATGATTTTTCTTTAATCCAGTAGTGATATTGTTGGCGGTGTCACTGGTGGTGGTAATTTTACTAGTCCAATTGGTGGCACTAGTAGTCGTAATCTTAGGAATGGAATTGGTGGTGGGATTGTTGGTGGTAAAGTTCGTCCTAATTTAAGGAGTATCATTGGTGGTAACTTTAATAATGGCATAAGTGCTAGTATCATTGGTGGTATATTGGGTAGTTTTAATAGTGGGCTTGGTGGCACCATGACTAGCATCTTTAGTGGTTACATTGGTGGTACCAGAAACGATAATATTAGTGGTGTTGGTGTTGAAGTTCGTGCTAGCTTAAGAAGCTCCATTTATGGCAAGTTTAATTATAGTATTACATGTTGTAGAATTGATGTTATATTGGTTAGTCTTAGTAGTGGCATTGGTGGTGGCATTGGTGGTAGCTTATTGGTCGTATTGGTAGCTTAGTGGTGGTATTATTGGTGTTGGTGTTGAAATTCGTGCTAGCTTAAGCAGTTCCATTTATGGCCAGTTTAATTATGGTATTACAGGTGGTAGCATTGATATTATATTGGTTAGTCTTATTAGTGGCATTGGTGTTGGCATTGGTGGTAGCTTAGTGATCCTATTAATGGTGGAATGGCTAGTTGCTATAGTGGTAGCATTGGTGGTATATTGGTTAGTCTTAGTAGTGGAGATTTATGGTAGCATTGCTGGTAGCTTTAGTGGTAGCACTTGTTGTATATTAGGTAATATTATTAGTTGATTTAGCTTCGGAGATGGTGGTTGTGACACCCTCGAAACCTGGGTCAGAAGTTTGGGGTTCACAACACACATATTATTTAAACCAGTATATGAAATATTATATGCAATTACCCTTATTTACGCAACCACAAATAACAACAGGGTAAAGTATGAAAACCACCCACAACCTTGACTTTTATTATGTCATACCAAATCCCAACTAGTTTAAGTTATAACTGAAAATGAAATCATTCTTACAATATATAAAACCAGCTCGATCCAACTCAACCTGGAATCCTAGATCGCATACTGGACTGGGGATCCTCGTTACCAACAATTTCCATTTTAACTATAGAATGACCTAAACAGATTCACAAGGTTGAGCTAACTAGCTCAGCAAGTTATAATATATAAAAACAACTGAATATTCATTAGAATTGTTAAGTAATTATTAGAATTTGATGTTTATTTTTAAGTTTAAAATCAAGGTTAGGCTACTGATCAGTGACACACTAACCCCGATCAAGGCACCCAGCTCTACTCTCTATACTGGATTAAAGGCACACATTGGCCTAATATGACCACCAATCTGGTCTGACCACAAATCTGTTCCATATTTATAAACCTATCCAATTATATAACAATTCAACATGATAAATATTGTAATTCAATAAAACAGAATCATAATTAACATTGATAAAACATTTATTTCAGAGCATAAAGCAATTCATAAATATCACCAGAGTATATCAAGGTATGTATGAGGAATAACTTCCAACCTGTAGGAGAATCAGGTATTAGATGAATAATGGTTATACAAGGTTTAGTTCACTATACCATAGAATTGATTTCGCAACCAGATTTTTAAAAACTATCTAAAAAACGTTGTTGTTGAAAGGTGATTTCATGTCTATTGCAAGGGATTTTAAAAACATTGCAACTGAATCAACAAAATTTCGAGATCGTTACAAATACATGTTATTGCAATACATTATATAATCATTATAGTAGATCAGAGATTTGGTCCCAAAAGTTAGGCGGTCTTGTTCAAAACTTGTACTCGGGCTTGCTGAAATTGTTTTCCCGGGTGTCTATTAAATAAACAAAAAATACACAGACTGTCAAACAATCTCCACTGCGGCGAAAGATTAAATCTTTGCTGAAATATTTCTCTCAAACACTGAATATTAAATCTTTGTAAAGACTAAAGCTCCAAGAAGATTAAATCTCGGAAAAGATTAAACCTTAAACGGAATGTATTTTTTCCCCAAATCATCTTTCCTAAAGTTCTTTCAATACACTAAATTTAATTTAGGAGAAGATTAAATTTGGTCGATTATTGTTAATGATTGTTTAATTTACCTCCTTGCTTTTTTGTTTCTATGTTATTTTGTGTTTGGGAACTTTTATCGATGTTACACTATGTGTTAATTAGGGTTTATTTATTAAATCATGTTTATTTGTCTATCCTGTTTTATTATCAGTTTTGAGTTATATTGGGATTTGTTTGGAATGTGGTAGGAAATTGTGAGGTATCACTTATCGTTGTAAAAGTAGAATTTGTTAATCTTTATAGAATGAAGTACTACAAAGAAGATATTCAATACTTTCAGATGTTTTATTATATATCGAATCGTTAAATAAAAAACTTGTGTCCAATCCCTAGGTCATATAAAGGTGTTTGTATAATTGTTTATTAAGAATCAATTAAGCAAGTGTTATTATAATTCACATCTTATAATTTTTTTTATCGGTTTCATTTTAGAAAAAGATAAAAGAAAACTGTGAGAAGATGACCCGAGCTACGGGAAGTGATGACTAATGTTTTGAAAGAACATATACCACAAGTGTCGATAACAAGAATAGTTCAAGGACGGAGAGGCGATATATTTTTAATACAAATAACGAAGAAAATGACATCCATAGTATTGGTGGAGGACATTGATCTGCAACTATGACCATGCTACCTACTACAGGGAAATGTATCAAGTTAGCAAAAGTTGAAAGGTTGCCATCTTTTATAACATGGATTCCCTTGGATAGGTAAAATATTTTGTGCTCTTTTTTTTACAACTCCTTATCATTTGGTGATAAGGAATTAAATTATATTACAATATGAGATTCTCAGATTGTTATTTACAAAACACGGTACCTGACTTTCTCTTTGCAGGGTGGTTTCTCCACAAACTTGGATCAAATCGACTCATCAAAAAAGCATATTCTGCTCAAGGTAAAACATCAGAGTGTGGAGGAACATCTCGATTTGGTCGCTTTGGCTTTGGCTCATAGTTATAAACAAAAATACCAAAACCACGACAACACAAATAGGTATATTGTAATTATGGAACATGCATATATGATATTCCTTGTTATGGCCTCCACATCTACATGTCTTCCACTATGATTTGGTTGGATAGTACACACACATATGTTTTTTCCTATGGCTTTACATAGTTTTGTTTCTGCTCGGGTAAGTTGTTTAAATTTATGTCAAATTTTACCGTTTTTTTATATATTGTTATTGGATTAAGGTCGTGTCAAATTTTACCCTTTTTGCAAATTTTTTTAAATTTTATCTCACAATCACTAGGTCACATTACCTATTAGGGAGGAGGAAGTTAAGAATGTAGTCTTTTTCATTCATCAATACAAGTCACTAGATCCACATTGGTCGAACCCGGCATTTTTCAAACGTATTGAAATATTTTTAAAAGATATGTTGTCCTATTTTGTCAGATTTTCTTTGATATATGACATGGGCCAAGGGAACTAAATCGTAGGCTTGTATGTCTTATTCCTAAGGTTAAACAACTGAAACATATGGAAGATCTTTGACCTATCTATCTTTATAATGTACTGATGCGCATATTGTCGAAGGTGGTGGTGAATATGTTCAAACTATATTTAATCTAGACAATGTCTAACAAACAGAGTGCTTTTAATGAAGGGAGGCTATTAGTTCATAATACAATGATTGCATTTGAAGTCACAAGGGAAAAAAGGGTGTGGCTGGGTTAAGAATTGATATTTTATGGCATTAGATAGGTTGGAATGGAGATTTTTTGATACAACGATTAAAGTTCTCTTTTACAACTTAAACAACATTGGTACACTTTATTTTCTCCTTTTTATCATGTACCAAATTCAAGTATCCGCCACTAGCACTTAATTTGTTAATTATATGGATAAAAAGGATTTTAACATTGAATTGATTTGTTGAAAAATATGTGTAAGTAAAACTAAATTGAACACAACAGTGTCTCTCTAATTAATAACCACTCTTTAATTTTGATCAAATTTCTCCATTGCAAAGTACTACATTATAAAAAATTAGAGCCTCCATGTATTGAGAAATACATGTATACAACACTCTATAATCCACCAGCATACCAGGAAAATTGTAATGTTTCTATCATCTCTACTATTTTCTTATTTATTTTAAATTTAGATTAATTTTAATTTCCATATTGTTAACCATGTTTATTCGATTTAAGGTTTAAGAAATCAAATACCATTACTCAACTATCATAACATACATTATCATTCTCTTATAGAGGAACTTAAATAAATTGGGGATATTTTGATAAAGTTTTTGGAGAAAACCTTACCATTTAGCGATATCATTATATATCATTAAGCGAAAACACTGATTTCTTATAGAGGAACTTAAATAAATTGGAGATATCTTGGAAAGTGTTTTTATATATTTATACGATTTAACATAGCGTTATTATATGATTTTATGTGCAAAAATTCATAAGCGAAAATATCTGATAGTGGCTATAATACATAAGTTGTATTACACAAAATGTGAACATATATTCTTGATTCTAGCAAACTAAAATAATTATTGAATTCACTTTATATGTTGAAATATATCTGACCCTCCTAACCCTCCTAACACAGAGTCTTATATATTATTTTTATATATTAACAAGAAGTCATGAGTTGCTTATGCAATGAGAGCGAAAAAGGTGAAACAAATTGAACACGAGATTTTGTACTCGTTCCATTCAACTTTTATCTGGTCTCAGAGAATCACTTGATCTAATTATCGAGGAAAGACTTGATAAGGTAATAGCAAGGCACACTCCCCTTGCAACAACAAGTAGAAACACTTGTATGCAGCTTAAGCTTTGTTATTAATTTTTGTTCTTATATGCAGCTTAAGCAAAACACTGAAAATACTTTTTGTTTGATTATGTATTCTTTGTGAGATGCATAGAAAGTAGAACACATGTTGAAACCTTTATTCGTAGATACAATGTAAATATTACACACCAGTTCAGTTTATAGATGATTTGAGAATTATAAGTGCAACGATTTTAATTGTAGTCGATTTTTATTTCATCATCTAATTGCTTACAGAATTTTAAGAATCGGATTATTCTGTGCTGATCTTTGTTTTACATTTTTGGATATTGTGTGACTATATGTTCATATCACAGGTTTGTTGTGGAGGCCTGGGGGCTGAAAACTGCACTGGGAAAGATGAACGGTTAAGTCATATTAGTCATATTATTACTGCGGTTATGGTACCTGCATACATTGATAGTTCAGAGGTTATTAGAAGGGCATAGAATGATACAACTCGATCTTATGGCTTGGACTTAATAAAGTAGCATGAAAGGATTCGAGGATAGATCATGTGAGAAATCTAAATGAGGCATATTGTCATTTCTTTTATACAATGTTACAGATTTTGTTGCATCTACATATTGACCAGAGACAAGATTAATAGTAAAATATGTTAGTTCTACAATTCTCTTTGAGAAGCTGTAACAAAATTATGTCAAATTCATAATATGAGCCATAACCTTGTATCCTACTTCCTTTTGCTAAGGCCACACAATCACTCATAAACCAGACAAGTTATAAATATTCTCCTTATTTACCTCTTACTAACCATTTCGAAAAACAATAAAATATTTATAAATATTCTACTATAAACTTACAGGTGTTTTCTATAGTTGCAAGTGATAGGCTTGCTGGAATAATCTTAAATTTAGTTATTAATATGTGTTTTATTACTTTTGAATAAATTGTATAGGCCTTATTGAACGTTGTGTTGGTTAGCACAACAGTAACTGTAGACTAGGTCATAGTTCAGTTTCAGCATTATCAGGGAAGTTGAAGTAGTGGAGTCATGCTAGGAAGTTCAGTTGCTATCTTTTAGATATCACGTTATATGTCTAGACTAGTATATATTAGATTGTATGCATTCAGTTTGATAACATGGAATGAGAAGCAGCTTTATTTTCTTCTCCATACACAGCAACCATGTGCTAAACACTGCACTTTGCATCTAAAGCACAAGCCCATCACAATTTTTTTTCTACACTTGGTATAAGAGCATAATGGTTAGGTTCCTGTATGCCTAAATATCAACCCAAGCACACAAATAAAATCAGGGAAACATCCAAAGCAAAAGAATGTTTTGTGGGCTTAAGCTATCCAATGTTAACGAGAAACAATTACACGACATGGTCCCTAAAGATAAAAGTTTTCATGAAGGCGCAAGGAGTTTGGTGTGCAATCGAGCAGAAGGATCCTAAGGGGGCCGTGGATGAGAAAACGGTGCAAGTGGCACTTGCATCAATATATCAAGGTGTGCCCGAAGATGTGTTGATGTCCATTGCTGAAAAAGAAACAACTAAGGAAGCATGGGAAGCGATCAAGATGATGTGTATGGGTATGGAAAGAGTAAAAGAAGCAAAAGTACAGACGTTAAAAGGTGAGTTATAGTCCTTAATCATGAAGGAAACGGATAAAATCGAAGAATTTTGTATGAAGTTGAGTGGGATTGTGACTAAATCCGGTCCTTGGCGAAACAATGAAAGAATCGAGTGTTGTGAGAAAAATTCTACGTGCAGTTCCGGATAAGTTTCTTCAAATAGCTTCAAATATGAAGCAATTTGGAGACGTTAAGGGGATGACAGTTGAAGAGGTAGTTGGTCATCTCAAAGCTTACGAGAAAAGGATGAAAGGAAGGTCTGAGAGCGTAGATGGACAACTTCTTCTGACATCTCGGACTAACGGTTGAATTATTATCAATTAAACACTGATAATTCAATTTATTATTCAATATAAATAATTATTGCTAATTTTTAAATCCCAAAATAATTTTTAAATAATTATTTAAGAAAAATCAAAGACAAAAATAATTTTTTTATAATTTTTGGAGTTAAAATGAAGAAGTTATGATTTATCGAACATTATGTGACTAATTATCGAAATAATTAATCACTTTTTAAATATTTAATAAATAAATAACTAATAAATAATTAATAGATAATTATTTACTAATTTAAAATAATTAATCCCTAATTATTAGGATTAATCACAATTTATTGCAAATATTTACAACTCATCGTTATTTATTTGATTAGATCGATTATTTACAAATAATCAATCGATTTAATTAACTGATACGCTATTTATCGAATAACTACGAATTACTCGAATTATAAACCAACTCAACGATTAAACACTCGTATAAATACGAGCTACGCACTATTATCGAATACTACCGAACTAATATATTATTATTGGAATATAAATGATTCGTTAATCAATTAATTATCGGTATTTAATTATACGATACGAACAATTACTGCAATATTATTCGAATAACTAACGCTCGAATAATAATTCTCATTATCGAATCACTATTCGCATAGATACGAGTTACTCGTATTATTTAATCTTTAATTAATTACCTAATTACTAATTAATTACCTAATTATTAATTAATTAGATAACTAATAAATAATTAGATAAATAATTAAATTCAAATTTATAAATTAATAAAATAATTCAGAAATTAATAATATTATTTTTCAGAATTCAAAACTGATTTTTTAATTGATTTATAGAATTAATCAAAACTAATTTTCAATTTTACAAAATATAAATAAATAATTAATATTTCAGAAACAGGAAACAGAAATTGGTTTTGGGTTTTGGGGGATCAAAACCGGGTCAAATAAAAAATCCAATCGGGTCTTCAAGAATTCAAACAGGTCCGGTTTGCAGATGATCAGAAACTGGAGAAGACGACCGGAATCGGTCGCCGCCCGGCGGGTTTGTCCGGCAGCTTCACCGGCGTACCATTTCGAAGCCGTTTCAATCGATTTCGGCTGGAAACGATTCGTAACACTCCCAGGTGCTCGTCTAAATCGTCAACAACATCACCCCATCATCCCTTCGATTCCCCTGGCCAAAACGAGCCCAGAAACCGGCCACCTTCAACCCCAACTCCGGCGACATGGTTTTCGACGATTACAACACCAAACAACGTGATTTTTATGCCAAAACGAAGCTACAGACTTCTACAATTACTTCCTAACATCAATCACGAGCAAAAACATATATAAATCTAAAAAAAAACGAAATCAAAAATAGGTAAACCCAAGAACTTGACATATCGATTTGGGGGTTGTAAAATCAAAATAAAAATACCTAATCACTTCTAGGACTAAAACAAATCTAACTACATCAATCAAACAATCAAACGATTCTTCAAAATCAAAAATCGAAATTCATGCCAAGAACATCAAAATTCGATTTTAAAATTTGGTTACTCGAGCAAAATCAGGGGTTTAGTAAATCTCCTGCAATCACCGTTTGATCTTCAAGCTTCTTCAAGAACACAACTCCCACCCACACTTTCTAATTTCTTTTCTTTTTAATTTTTTCTGATTTTTAATTGTGATTAACTAATTAATTACCACCAAATATGATATTTATATTTATGAAAATAATACCCCTAAATAAAATTAAGGGGCTAATTATACTCCTAATAAAAATATTTGGCCCCAATTTTTATAATTTTTGGGTATTAATATTAAATTTTTAAATATCCAATAAATACAAAATTAATGCTAAAAATTCCCAATAATTGTGAATATTACAAAAATACAAAGAAAAATGATATATGATAATTTCATGATCATATAAAAATAAAAATGTGATTTTTGTGGGGTTTTTGGTACCCGAAGGGGCCCGGAAAAGCCATTTTTCGCGAAAAAGGTCAATTTGTAAAACGTCTAGGGGTTCAGAATAACGATATGGTATAGGGCATTTTCGGCAAAATAGGGCCAATGATTTTGTTTGAAATACGGGCTTTTAAAACATGGTTTTGAGTTGTACAGGTTTTGATATAAGATATCTAAGTTACAATAAAACACTCAATAAATGTCCAAACACATTTGGATCAAAACAGATAACACGTAACACATAGCAGTTATTAAGGTTTAATGACTCAACACATTTAATCACATATA
This sequence comes from Apium graveolens, assembly GCF_009905375.1. Classification (NCBI taxonomy): domain Eukaryota; kingdom Viridiplantae; phylum Streptophyta; class Magnoliopsida; order Apiales; family Apiaceae; genus Apium; species Apium graveolens. The sequence continues at coordinate 71,128 of NW_027421668.1, forward strand.
AATGACATATTAATACACATATTTTATTATAAATATGATATCATACAACGTAAATTTTCCGGTCGTTACATTATACCTCTACAAATTTAATTTGATTAAATGTTGTCATGGTAATATTAATTTTTACATGACCAATAATATCTTAGTTATTGTGAGAGGTTTTTAAGACTTGAATGTATGATAGTAGTACTTCTATTATTCTTAGTTAGGGTTGTAGTAGTACATATATTATTGTTAGTTGAGATCAGTAGGGAATTTATATATTATTTGACTAAATAAAATTTAAATTTTTTGAGAAAATGTCATTTTTAGTTAAGTTTTTTATACAATGCTTACCACTTAATTTATAGAATTCATTTTATTTACAATACAAAATAAATTAGAGTAATGCTTGTCTACTTATGGTTGTAAATCAACACCCATTTAGTTTATATAATACATGGAGCAGACTTTGTTAAATTATATTTTTATAAAAAGAAAAAATTTGAATTTGTAATAAGAAATTGATAATAAGATAAAAAACAATTTAAACTAAAGTGGATAAGGTTTACTGTTTATCATGAATTGATGTTGTTTAACAAAGTTAAGGTAATAATTTATGGGACATGCAGATATGATATTCCTTGTTATGGCCTCCACATCTACATATCTTCCACTATGATTTAGTTTGATAATATACACACATATGTTTTTCGTATGGCTTTACATGGTTTTGTTTCTGCTCGGGTAAGTTGTTTAAATTTATGTCAAATTTTACCGTTTTGTTTTATATATGATTATTGGATTAAGGTCGTGTCAAATTTTACCCTTTTTGCAAATTTTTTTAAATATTATCTCACAATCACTAGGTCATATTACCTATTAGGGAGGAGGAAGTTAAGAATGTAGTCTTTTTCATACATCAATACAAGTCACTAGATCCACATGGGTCGAAGCATTTTTCAAACCTATTGAAATATTTTTAAAAAATATGTTGTCCTATTTTGTCAGATTTTCTTTGATACATGACATGGGCCAAGGGAACTAAATTGTAGGCTTGTATGTCTTATTTCTAAGGTTAAACAATTGAAACATATGTAAGATCTTCGACCTATCTGTCTTTATAATGTACTGATGCGCATATTGTCGACGGTGGTGGTGAATAAGTTCAAACTATGTTTAATCTAGACAGTGTCTAACAAACAGAGTGCTTTTAATGAAGGGAGGCTATTAGCTCATAATACAATGATTGCATTTGAAGTCACAAGGGAAAAAAGGGTGTGGCCGGGTTAAGTATTGATATTTTTAAGGCATAAGATAGGTTGGAATGGAGATTTATTGATATAACCATTAAAGTTCTCTTTTACAACTTAAAAAACTTTGGTACAATTTATTCTCTCCTTTTTACCATGTACGAGATTCAAGTATCAGCAATAGAACTCAATTTTTTAATTATATGGATAAAAAGGATTTTAACATAGAATTGATTTGTTGAGAAATATGTGTAAGTAAAACTAAATTGAACACAATTTGTCTCTCTAATTAATAACCACTCTTTAATTTTGATCAAATTTCTCCATTGCAAAGTACTACATTATAAAAAATCCCTTCCAGTATTCACCATCTGTTACTGGCAGACATATAGTCATCTGGACTTTACAGAAATGATATTCATTAATTTTCAAGATTGGAAATTTGAGGGTTTCATATCTGCTCATATTGTTGTTGATTTGGTTTATGGCTAATGGTGACCGCACATTTTGTTGAGTTTCATTATCTGCCATTAATGATTATTTTCTGCATCTTAAAGTGATTTTATATAAACACCAAGTTTTGATATCAATTTTTAGGCATTTAATTACCTATAGAGGGGGTCAATATAATTATAACAATTAAATCCAATTATGTACTCAATAATGAAGAATAGTTTTTATATTATTGAATAAAAACTTATTACAAAATTCTCTAGCTAAACATGAGAAAATATCTTGAGAGCTTGTAGGTTATATGTATGATAAAATAAATGCAACAGTGTTAACCTACTAGTGACTTAAACAATCAATATAAATATAAAATCAATAAAGAATCCTAAAACATATGCTATAATATCAAAAAATTACTAATATGAACAATGTTGAAGAGAAGTATTCATCAATAAATAGTGATGATGTCATTTTTATTAAACTCTCATATGAAATACTAATGGAAAAAATGTGATAGTTATTTACTAATATCATCAACTTTTGACACCAAATTTTTTGAAGTTTTATAAACCATTTTTTAATTTTGAGGAAATAGAACTCAATTCCCACCGACATCCGTAGGTTCCCCCTTTGGACAAAAATTGAGGTATGTTCTGGGATTTGACAAACTTTGAATTTCAATTTTCATCTCCTTTTTTAATTGTTTTTCTTAGAATTGGTGATCTTATTATTTTTTTATATTTTCTTAAAATATTTGCAAGAAAAGAAATGTTTATTCAAATAACTAATTTGGATTAAAATTACTTAAAGAACTATAAAAAATGGTGAGTACAAAATATAAGTATGTAAATGATATTTAAATAATTTTAATATATTTTTGTAAGCATTAATTATTTGTCGAAAACATATTTTCATTATAAAATTTTCTCAACTGAAGTTAGAAACTTATAATTTTCTGCTTAAATGATTACTTTATATGATTATTAAAATATTTTTTAAAAAAAATATATTTTCTAACACTAATATAACCGGTAGATTCAAATCTTAACAAAAAAATTACAAAGTTGGTATGAAATTTTACAAGTCATTTTCTACTATTTGTTATATAGAAAAAAATGCTTATTGGGCCATAATAGTCATTTCATACCAAAGTCAATATAATTGATGAATTACATAAAATCTTAGGCCAAACTTAGTAGAATATACATGTTTTTTGAACTTTGTTCATGTAACATTAATAATTTTACATATCTTTTTAAAATAATTATTTTTTTGAATTAAAGTTTTATATTAATAATTTTATTCAAAAAAGGAAATTCTAGAAGTAATATTTATATGTATCCTCTTATTCATCTTAAAAAATAATGGAATTATATTTTGGTACATATCTCTTTGCATTTCATATCCACCTTGTGAAAAGACCCAAAATTTGTTGGAAAACTTGTCTATTGAAAATTTTGAGTTACAAAACATGTTTATAAATATAAGCATTGTTTTAAATAATAATTTTTTATTAAAATTGACAATATTAAAATATTCATTATAATTATGTTAAAGTACAGATGGTCAAGTCAAACAACTTATATACTTAGACACTATCAGCTGTATTTCTCATTCAATTTCTTCCCAATTTAGATTTTTCCCAATCAACCAGTGAATGAATATGGTATATGTAGTGTTACCCATAATATATTGTCATTTTACATGTTCAAATCAAATTGACTAAGAATAAAATAAAAATCACAATCATATTATCATTCATTTTAATTCCTATGTTTAAATAAAATAGCAATTAGTAAATATTTTTAAATTGTATCATTTTTCCCATAAGTATGACTTGTTTGTGGAAAATTTGGTATGCTATCTTATACCTCTAGAAATTTAATTTGATTAAATGTTGTCATGGTAATATTAATTCTTACATGACCAATAATATCTCAATTATTGTGAGAGGTTTTTAAGACTTGAATGTATGATAGTAGTACTTCTATTATTCTTAGTTAGGGTTGTAGTAGTACATATATTATTGTTAGTTGTGGTCAGTAGGGAATTTATATATAATTTTACTAAATAAAATTTAAAATTTTCGAGGACAATATCATTTTAAGTTAAGTTTTTTATATAATGCTTACCACTTAATTTATAGAATCTCATTTTATTTACAATACAAAATAAATTAGAGTAATGCTTGTCTACTTATGGTTGTAAATCAACACCCATTTAGTTTATATAATACATGGAGCAGACTTTGTTAAATTATATTTTTATAAAAAGAAAAAATTTGAATTTGTAATAAGAAATTGATAGTAAGATAAAAAACAATTTAACTAAATTAGTCCCATTGAAACCCATGATATACAATTGGGCCTGCAAAATATAACATATTAAAAAGGTAGGTAAACCCTAATATCAGCACATGCCGCCTTACAAACAAAATGAATTTGTACATGGTCATGAAATAGGGTTTTGGAGTTATTTGTATTTTCTATAAAAGAGTGTTTTGGTGCTGTAGGTTAAACACATCTTCAAATGAATTGGTGGAGGACTAATCAAATGAATTGGTGGAGGACTAAGTGGATAAGGTTTAGTGGTTATCAGAATTGATGTTGTTTAACAAGTTAAGGTAATAATTTATATTTCCCTGTTTCTTCATTTTCTTTCATATGTGTTATTTGCATAAACTTTTGGTAGAAATCAAACACTAAAATAAGTATCCCATTTTCCTTGTATATATGTATGTAGATTTACATGGAATATCACTTGTATTTATTTTTACATGACCTCTATGTCAAGAATTATCCTTTCAAGATTATATGTCAACGTTAGAAAAAAATCAGTTACATTTGTATTAATTTTTTTTTGTTCCTCATAAATAATCAAGTACAAGATATATGAAAAAAATGAAAATTTAAAGAAAAGAAGCCCACTTATTATTTATATTTTATATTCATATTTGTTGAATTATACTATTAAATTTATTTTATGTTTATGTATGACCTTACTTTAGAGATATTTTCACAGCAGTTATATTTTTCTTGCTACTTGCAACAAGTTCCAAAAACAATGAAGAAAATGCTCCAAGTGCCTTCCCTTTCTCCTCTTCATCAATGTACCGTGTTAGGTTTCTTTGGTATTTTTTAACTTTTACCATGCCAATATATATTATAAATATAAATGCACATAGTACAAGTGGATCTATGTGCGGTGTGTTTTTTATTTTGTTAATATATATATGACAAACAACGCTAAATTACTCTTTGTTGACCTAATACACACGAAGTTTAGGTACGAAGCCCCATCACTTTTAACTTCATTTCACACACACATGGTTGAAAATGAGATTTCTTACTTGAGAGAGAGTAGGCTTTGTTTGGGAAAATTTTTAGTGTTTGAAGAAATTATATTTTCATACATGAATATGTAGGGTCACCATTTTCAGTCTCACTAGAACCCATTGCTTAGTAACTTCTATAGATCCATAACTATTTGAAAAGTATAGAGTTATGGTTTTTCTTTAATCTAGTAGTACTATTGTTGGCGATGTCACTGGTGGTGGTAATTTACTAGTCCAATTGGTGGCACTAGTAGTCCTAATCTTAGGAGTGAAATTTGTGGTGGGATTGTTTGTAGTGAAGTTTGTGCTAACTTAAGGTGTATCATTGGTGGTAACTTTAATAATGGCATAATTGGTAGTAGCATTGGTGGTATATTGGGTAGTTTTAATAGTGGGATTAGTGGCAGCATGACTAGCATCTTTAGTGGTTACATCGGTGGTTCCAGAAACGATAATATTAGTAGTGGATTTGCTGGAATTGATGGTGCCATTGGTCCTGGAGCTCTTATTAGTGCAATTGGTGGCATTGAAAGCAGTAATCTTTGCTGGGGAATTGATGGTGGTATTATTGGTGTTGGTGTTGAAGTTCATGCTAGCTTAAGCAGTTCCATCCATGGCCAGTTTAATTATGGTACTGCAGGTGGTAGCATTGATGTTATATTGGTTAGTCTTAGTAGTGATATTGGTGTTGGCATTGGTGGTAAATTAGTGATCGTATTGGTGGTGGAATGGCTAGTTGCCATAGTGGTAGCATTGGTATTATATTGGTTAATCTTAGTAGTGGCAATTTATGGTAGCATTGCTGGTAGCTTTAGTGGTAGCTTTAGTGGTAGCTTTAGTGGTAGCACTCGTTGTATATTAGGTTATATTAGTAGTTGATTTAGCTTCGGAGATGGTGGTTGTGACGCCCTCCGAACCCGGGTCAGAAGTTTGGGGTTCACAACACACATATTATATAAACCTGTATATGAAATATTATATGCAATTATCCTTATTTATGCAACCACGATTCCAACAGGTGAAAGTATGAAAACCAACCACAACCTTGACTTTTATCACGTCATATCAAATCCCAACTAGTTTAACGTACAACTGAAAATGAAATCATTCTTACAAACTTGCATAACTCAAATTAGCTCGATCCAACTCAACCGGGAATCCTAGATCGGATACAGGACTGGGGATCCTCGTTACCAATAATTTCCATTTAACTGTAGAATGACCTAAAACAGATTCACACGGGTGAGCTAACTAGCTCAGCAAGTTATAATAACATAACTGGGTGTAAACAATGATCAATTGAAATGATTCATAGGAATCTAGTTCCTTGTTAAGCAATTATTAGAATTGGATATTCATTTTTAAGTTTAAAACCAAGGTTAGGCTGCTGATCAGTGACACACTAACCCCGATCAAGGCACACAACTCTGCTCTCTATACCGGATCCAAGGCACACATTGGCCTAATATGACCACCAATCTGGTCTGACCAGGAATCTGTTCCATATTTATAAATATATCCAATTCTATAACAATTCAACATGATAAATATTGTAATTCAATAAAACAGAATCATAATTAACAATGATAAAACATTTATTTCAGAGTATAAAGGCAATTCATAAATATCACCAGAGTATATCAGGGTATGTATGAGGAATAGCTTCCGACCTGTAGGAGAATCAGGTATTAGATGAATAATGGTTATACAAGGTTTAGTTCACTATACCATAATTGCTTTTGCAACAAGATTTTTAAAAACTATCTAAAAAACGTTGCTGTTGAAAGGTGATTTCATGTCTATTGCAAGGGATTTTAAAAACATTGCAACTGAATCAACAAAATTTCGAGGTCGTTACAAATACATGTTATTGCAATACATTTATAATCGTTATAGTAGATCAGAAATTTGGGCCCAAAAGTTAGGCGGTCCTGTTCAAAACTTGTGAGCGGGCTTGCTGAAATTGTTTTCCCGGCTTTCTATTAAATAAACAAAAATAACACAGACTGTCAAACATTCTCCACAGCGGCGAAAGATTAAATCTTTGCTGAAATATTTCTCTCAAACACTGAATATTAAATCTTTGTAAAGACTCAAACTCCAAGAAGATTAAATCTCGTAAAAGATTAAACCTTGAACGAAATGTATTTTTTTTCCAAATCATCTTTCCTAAAGTTCTTTTAATTCACTAAAATAATTTAGGAGAATATTAAATTTGGTCGATTATTGTTAATTATTGTTTAATTTACCTCCTTACTTTTTTGTTTCTATGTTATTTTGTGTTTGGGATCTTTTATCAAGGTTACACTATGTGTTAATTAGGGTTATTTATTAAATCATGTTTATATGTCAATCGTGTCTTATTATCAGTTCTGAGTTGTATTGGGATTTGTTTGGAATGACAGTGGTATGATATTGTGAGGAATCACTTGTCGTTGTAAAAGTAGAATTTGTATTTTGGACTTTTGTTTGCTCCGTATTCTGATAGTTTGTTAATCTTTATAGAATGAAGTACTAAAGAAGAAATTCTATACTTTCAGATATTTTATTATATATTGACTCGTTAAATAAAAAACTTGTGTCCAATCGCCTAGGTCATATAATGGTGTTTGTATACTTGTTTATTAATAATGAATTAAGCAAGTGTTATTATATTCACATCTTATAATTTTTTTAATGGTTTCATTTTAGAAAAAGATAAATGAAAATTGTGAGAAGAGATACCACAAGTGTTGATAACAAGAATAGTTCAAGGACGGAGAGGCGATATGTTATTAATACAAATAACGAAGAAAATGACATCTATAGTTTTGGTGGAGGACATTGCTCTCAACTATGACCTTGCTTCCTACTACAGGGAAATGTATCAAGTTAGCAAAAGTGGAAAGGTTGCCATCTTTTATAACATGGATTCCCTTGGATAGGTAAATTATTTTGTGCTCTTTTTTGACAACTCCCTATCATTTGGTGATAAAGAATTAAATTAAATTACAATATGAGATTCTCAGATTGTTATTTACAAATCCCAGTACCTGACTTTCCCTTTGCAAGGTGGTTTCTCCACAAACTTGGATCAAATCGACTAATCAAAAAACATCTGCTCAAGATAAAACATCAGAGTCTGGAGGAACATCTCGATTTGGTCGCTTTGGATTTGGCTCATAGTTATAAACAAAAATACTGAAACCATGACATGACAAACAGGTATATTGTAATTATGGGACATGCATATCTGATATTCCTTGTTATGGCCTCCACATCTACATGGATTCCACTATGATTTAGTTGGATAGTACACACTCATATGTTTTTTTCTATCGCTTTACATGGTTTTATTTTGCTCAGGTAAGTTGTTTAAATTTATTTCAAAATTTACCATTTTTTTGATATATGGTTATTTGATTAAGGTCGTGTCAAATTTTACCCTTTTTGCAAACTTTTTTTAATTATTATTTCACAATCACTAGCTCATAGTACCTATTAGGGAGTAGGAAGTTAAGAATGTAGTTTTTCATGCATCAATACAAGTCACTAGATCCACAAGGGTCGAACTCGGCATTTTTCAAACGTATTGAAATATTTTCAAAAGATATGTTGTTCTATTTTGTCAGATTTCTTTGATACAGGACATGGGCCAAGGGAACTAAATCGTAGGCTTGTATGTCTTATTCCTATGGTTAAACAACCGAAACATATGTAATATCTTTGACCTATCTATCTTATAATGTTCTGATGCGCATACTATCGAAGGTGGTGGTGAATAGGTTCAAACTATGTTTAATCTAGACAGTGTCTAACAAACAGAGTGCTTTTAATGAAGGGATGCTATTAGCTCATAATACAATGATTGCATTTGAAGTCACAAGGGAAAAAAGGGCATGGTTAGGTTAAGAATTGTTGAAGGCATAAGATAGGTTGGAATGGAGATTTATTGACATAACGATTAAAGTCTCTTTTACAACTTAAAAAACTTTGGTACACTTTATTCTCTCCTTTTTTACTTGAATTGATTTCAAGTAAAACTAAATTGAACACAATTTGTCTCTCTAATTAATAACCACTCTTTAATTTTGATCAAATTTCTCCATTGCAAAGTATTGTAATGTTTAAGCTAGACATATAGTCATCTAGACTTTACGGAAATGATATTCATTAATTTTCAAGATTGGAAATTTGATGGTTTGATATCTGCTCATATTGTTGTTGATTTGGTTTATGGAAAATGGTTACATCACATTTTGTTGAGTTTCATTATCTGCCATTAATGATTATTTTCTGGATCTTAAAGTGATTTTATATAAATACCAAGCTTTGATATCATTTTTAGGCCTTTAATTACCTATAGAGGGGGTCAATATAATTAACAATCAAATCCAATTATGTACTCAATAATGAAGAATAGTTTTATATTATTGAATAAAAAGTTATTACAAAATTCTCTAGCTCAACATGAGCAAATATCTTGAGAGCTTTTAGGTTATGTGTATGATAAAATAAATGCAGCAGTGTTAACTACTATTGTTAACCTAATTTGTGCTTACATATTGTACACTTATACAATCAATATATAGATAAAATCAATAAGGAATCCTCATACATAAGCTATAATATAAAAAATACTAATATAAACAATGTTGATGAGAAGTATTCATCAATAAATACTGTTGATGTCATTTTTGTTAAACTCTCACATGAAATACTAATGGAACAAATGTGATAGTTATATACTAATATCATCAATTTGACACCAATTTTTTGAAGGTTTATAAGCCATTTTTAATTTGAGGAAATCAGAACTCAATTCCCACCAACATCGGTAGGTTCCCCGTTGGACAAAAATTGAGGTATGTTCTGGGATTTGACAAACTTTGAATTTAAATTTTGATCTCCTTTTTTAATAGTTTTTCTCAGAATTTGGTGATCTTATTATTTTTTTATATTTTCTTAAAATATTTGCAAGAAAAGAAATGTTTATTCAAATAACTAATTTGGAATAAAATTACTCAAAGAACTACAAAAAATGGGGAGTACAAAATATAAGTAATGTGAATGATATTTAAATAATATTAATATATTTTTGTAAGCATTAATTATTTGTCAAAAATTATTTTCATTATAAAATTTTCTCAACTGAAGTTAGAAACTTATAATTTTCTCCTTAAATGATTGCTTTGCATGATTATTAAATATTTTTTTAAAAAAATATATTTTCTAACACAAATATAACGGTAGATTCAAATCATAACTAAAAAATTACAAAGTTGGTATGAAATTTAACTAGTCATTTTCTACTATTTGTTATATAGAAAAAAATGCTTATTGGGTCATAATAGTCATTTCATACCAAAGTCAATATAAATGATGAATTACATAAAATCTTACCCCAAACTTAATTGAATATACTTCATCCCATAATACATATTTTTGAACATTGTTCATGTAAAATTAATAATTTTACATATCTTTTAAAATAATTATTTTTTTGAATTAAAGTTTAATATTAATAATTTTATTCATAGAAGGAAATTCTAGAAGTAATTTTTGTACGTATCCTCTTTATTCATCTTAAAAAAATAATGGAATTATATTTTGGTACCTATTTGAAAAAATAATGTTCTCTTTGCATTTCATACCCACCTTGTGAAAAGACCCAAAATTTGTTGGAAAACTTGTCTATTGAAAATTTTGAGTTACAAAACAAGTTTATAAATATAAGCATTATTTTAAATAATAAATTTTCATTAAAATTGAAAATATTAAAAATATTAATTATAATTATGTTAAAGTACATATGGTCAAGTCAAACAACTTATACTTAGACACTATGAGCTGCATTTCTCATTCGATTTCTTCCCAATTTAGATTTTTCCCCATGAACCAGTGAATGAATATGGTATATGTAGTGTTACCCACAATATATTGTGTTTACATATTCAAATCAAATTGACTAAGAATTAAATAAAAATCAACAATCATGTTATCATTATTTTAATTCCTATGTTTAAATAAACATAGAAATTTGTAAATATTTTTAAAAATTGTATCATTTTTCCCATACCTATAACTTATTTGTCAAAAATTGGGTATGCTATCTTATACCTCTAGAAATTTAATTTGATTAAATGTTGTCATGGTAATATTAATTTTTACATGACGAATAATATATGAATTATTGTGAGAGGTTTTTAAGACTTGAATGTATGATAGTAGTACTTTATTATCTTAGTTAGGGTTGTAGTAGTACATATATTATTGTTAGTTGAGGTCAGTAGGGAATTTATATATAATTTCACTAAATAAAATTTAAAATTTTCGAGAAAATATAATTTTTAGTTAAGTTTTTATACAATGGTTACCACTTACTTTATAGAATCTCATTTTATTTACAATACAAAATAAATTAGAGTAATGCTTGTTTACTTATGGTTATAAATCAACACCCAATTAGTTTGTATAATACATAGACGACTTTGTTAAATTATATTTTATAAAAGAAAAAATTTGAATTTGTAATAAGAAATTGATACTAAGATAAAAAACAATCTAAACTATATTGGGCCCATTAAAACCCATGATATACAATTGGGCCTGCAAAATATAGGATATTAAAAAGGTAGGTAAAACCCTAATATCAGCCTAAGCCCGCCGCCTTACAAACAAAATGAATTTGTACTTGACCATGAAATAGGCCATGAAATAGTGTTTTGGAGTTATTTGTTTTTTCTATGAAGGAGTGTTTTGGTTAAACACATCTCCAAATGAATTGGTGGACGACTAATCAAATGAATTGGTGGAGGACTAAGTGGATAAGGTTTACAGGTTATCATGAATTGATGTTGTTTAACAAAGTAATGTAATAATTTTCTATTTCCATGTTTCTTCATTTTTTTCATATGTGTTATTTGCATAAACTTTTGGTAGAAATCAAACACTAAAATAAGTATCTTTTTCCTTGTATATGTATGTAGATTTACATGGAATGTCACTTGTATTTGTTTTTACATGACCTCTATGTCAAGAATTATCCTTTCAAGATTATATGTCAAGGTTAGAAAAAAAGTCACTTACATTTGTATTAATTTTTTTTGTTCCTAATAAATAATCAAATACATGATATATGAAAAAAATGAAAATTTATATAAAAAAGACCATGAATTATTTATATTTATGTTCATATTTGTTGAATTATACTACTAAATTTATTTTATGTTTATGTATGACCTTACTTTAGAGACATTTTCACAGGAATTATATTTTTCTTGCTACTTGCAGCAAGTTCCAAAAACAATGAAGAAAATGCTCCAAGTGCCTTCCCTTCTCTTCATCAATGTACCGTGTAAGGTTTCTTTGTTATTCTTTAACTTTTACCATGCCAATATATATTAATATAAATGTAGATAGTACAAGTGGAACTATGTGGGGTGTGTTTTTTCTAATGTATATATGACAAACAACTCTAAATTACTCTTTGTTGACCTAATAAAACACAAAGTTCACTTATATTTCGAGTTTCCCATCTCACGAAGCCCCATCACTTTTTAAATTCATTTCACAACACACATGGTTGAAAATGAGATTTCTTACTTGATAGAGATATAGGCTTTGTTTGGGAAATTTTTTAGTGTTGGAAGAACTTATATTTTCAATACATGAATAGGTAGGGTCACCATTTTCAGCCTCACTAGAACCCGTTTCTTAGTAACTTTTATAGATCTGTAATTATTTGAAAAGTATAGAGTTATGATTTTTCTTTAATCCAGTAGTGATATTGTTGGCGGTGTCACTGGTGGTGGTAATTTTACTAGTCCAATTGGTGGCACTAGTAGTCGTAATCTTAGGAATGGAATTGGTGGTGGGATTGTTGGTGGTAAAGTTCGTCCTAATTTAAGGAGTATCATTGGTGGTAACTTTAATAATGGCATAAGTGCTAGTATCATTGGTGGTATATTGGGTAGTTTTAATAGTGGGCTTGGTGGCACCATGACTAGCATCTTTAGTGGTTACATTGGTGGTACCAGAAACGATAATATTAGTGGTGTTGGTGTTGAAGTTCGTGCTAGCTTAAGAAGCTCCATTTATGGCAAGTTTAATTATAGTATTACATGTTGTAGAATTGATGTTATATTGGTTAGTCTTAGTAGTGGCATTGGTGGTGGCATTGGTGGTAGCTTATTGGTCGTATTGGTAGCTTAGTGGTGGTATTATTGGTGTTGGTGTTGAAATTCGTGCTAGCTTAAGCAGTTCCATTTATGGCCAGTTTAATTATGGTATTACAGGTGGTAGCATTGATATTATATTGGTTAGTCTTATTAGTGGCATTGGTGTTGGCATTGGTGGTAGCTTAGTGATCCTATTAATGGTGGAATGGCTAGTTGCTATAGTGGTAGCATTGGTGGTATATTGGTTAGTCTTAGTAGTGGAGATTTATGGTAGCATTGTGGTAGCTTTAGTGGTAGCACTTGTTGTATATTAGGTAATATTATTAGTTGATTTAGCTTCGGAGATGGTGGTTGTGACACCCTCGAAACCCGGGTCAGAAGTTTGGGGTTCACAACACACATATTATTTAAACCAGTATATGAAATTATATGCAATTACCCTTATTTACGCAACCACAAATAACAACAGGGTAAAGTATGAAAACCACCCACAACCTTGACTTTTATTATGTCATACCAAATCCCAACTAGTTAAGTTATAACTGAAAATGAAATCATTCTTACATATAAAACCAGCTCGATCCAACTCAACCTGGAATCCTAGATCGCATACTGGACTGGGGATCCTCGTTACCAACAATTTCCATTTTAACTATAGAATGACCTAAACAGATTCACAAGGTTGAGCTAACTAGCTCAGCAAGTTATAATATAAAAACAACTGAATATTCATTAGAATTGTTAAGTAATTATTAGAATTTGATGTTTATTTTTAAGTTTAAAATCAAGGTTAGGCTACTGATCAGTGACACCTAACCCGATCAGGCACCCAGCTCTACTCTTTTACTGGATTAAAGGCCACATTGGCCTAATGACCACCAAT